>NC_091188.1:37212212-37214712 GCF_040958095.1 Procambarus clarkii | reverse complement strand
CTAACCAGCTCACACGTGCTTCTCAGGTCACCCCTTTCCCAAATCAGCCGCCCCTGCTTATCTCCCCAGCACATCCCTTGACCCCTCTGACCCCACTGGAGTCAAATTCATCCCACATTCCAAGGACCCCCTCATCACCTCAACCCCCAAAACCCGTCCAGCCCTCGTCCCCTCAACCCCCAAAACCCACCCAGCTCTCATCTCCTCAACCCCCAAATCCCATCCAGACCTCATCCCCTCAACCCCAAGAACCCACCCAGACCTCATCCCCTCAACACCCAAAGCCTACCCTGCCCTCACCCCTCCTCATCCCCTCTCCTTCCATGTGACCCCCCACCCTTGCGAGGGAGGTGGGAGGTCCCCCCCACCCCCTCTATCCATCCCCCTCCCAACCTCTCAACCTCTATCTGTCTCCCAACCTTACGCCATCTCCCAACCCCTCTATGCCCTCCCTAATCTTCAGACCCAGTATGCCCTTCCTACTCCAGACCTACCTACCCAGGCCCTACCCCAGACCCTCCTACCTACCTTCCTAGAAGCCCAGCCCCCAGTAGCCCCCCAAGCACCCCTCCTGAACTCTTTCACCCCCCATACACCCCCGGACCCCCCCAGACACCCCCTGGATCCCCCCGGACATCCCCCGGACCCTCCCCGCCCCCAGTCATCCCCCAGACACCCCCCAGATCCCCCAGATCCCCTCTGCCCCCAGTCATCCCCCAGACATCCCCCAGATCCCCCCAGACCCCCAGAGAAAGGGAGAACTCTGGTACAAGAGTTTCCATGAAGAATCTCAAGGTTTGGTACACCAATGCTGATGGGGTATCTAATAAAGCAGAAGAGATAAAAGAAAGAGTGAGTGAAGCAGATCCTGACATAGTTGCAATTGTGGAAACTAAAATTAATGACATGATCTCAGATGCTATCTTTCCTGAAGGGTACCAGGTGATACGAAAAGAGAGGACACAGAGACAGGGAGGGGGAGTAGCACTCCTAATAAAGCGGAAATGGAAGTTTGAAGACCTGGGAAATCGAGTTACCAATGAGTGCACAAGCTTCATACATGGAACTCTGACAGTAGATGGGAGGAAGATTGTGATCATGGTAATCTACAATCCCCCACCAAACAGTAGAAGACCCAGGCAGGAGTATGATGACAACAACAAAGCATGTATTGATGAACTGCAGAAGGCAGCAACACTAGCCCACAGAATGAGAGCGAAGCTGCTGATCATGGGGGACCTAAATCATGGAGAGATAAATTGGGAATCAAGGAATCCCCATGGAGGGGATGAAACGTGGGGAGCAAAATTAGTAGATGTTATAGACAGGAATTTCCTGACACAACATGTGAAGGAAGACACAAGGGAAAGAGGAGGAGATGCACCGAGCCTATTAGACCTGATTTTCACCCAGAACGTAGAAGATATCGAGAATTTAGAGCATGAAATACCTCTAGGGGCCAGTGACCATTGTGTCCTAGTCTTTGACTACATGATGGAATTCAAAATTATGACCATGGGACAAGAGATCTGGGAAAGGAGAGCTGACTACAGGAAAGGGGACTATATGAGGATAAGGGACTATCTGGGTGAAGTGCAGTGGGAGGAAGAAATTAGAGGAAAAACAGTCCAAGATATGATGGACCTAGTCATACAGAAATGCCAGGAGGCCGAAGAGAGATTTATACCAACGGTAAAGGGAAAAAATAAGAAGGAATATAATAACCCATGGTTTAATAGACAGTGTCAGGAAGCAAAAATGGCCAGCAGGCGGGAGTGGAGGAAGTACAGAAGACAAAGAACAGAGGACAACAGAAGCAGATACAACAGAGCTAGGAACGATTACATTAACATAAGACGAACATCGGAAAGGGACTATGAGAACGATATTGCAATCAAAGCGAAAAAACAACCTAAGTTACTACACAGTCATATAAGAAGAAAAATGTCGGTGAACGACCAAGTGACAAGACTAAGGAAGACAGAGGGGGCATATACTGAAAGTGACAAGGAAATCTGCGAGGCACTGAATGCCAGTTTCCATGGAGTGTTCACTACCGAGCCTGAGCAGCTCCCATTGTTGGAAGGGGTTACCCTAGATGAAAGACTATCAGATATAGAGGTGACAGCAGAGGAGGTAATGAAACAGTTGACAACTCTAGATGCAACTAAAGCAGTTGGACCAGACAAAGTATCACCGTGGATACTAAAAGAAGCAGCACAGGCCCTCAGCGTGCCTCTGGCAATGATCTTTAATGAGTCACTTATGTCAGGAGAATTGCCCAGTTGCTGGAAGAAGGCAAATGTCGTGCCGATCTTCAAGAAAGGAGATAGGGAGGAGGCACTTAACTACAGACCTGTATCACTGACAAGCATCCCCTGTAAAATACTGGAAAGAATAATTAGGCTACGACTGGTTGCACACCTGGAGAACATTAGGTTTGTGAACAAACATCAACATGGGTTCTGGACAGGGAAATCGTGCCTAACAAACCTTCTGG
>NC_091188.1:37162212-37207212 GCF_040958095.1 Procambarus clarkii | reverse complement strand
AGAGAGAGAGAGAGAGAGAGAGAGAGAGAGAGAGAGAGAGAGAGAGAGAGAGAGAGAGAGAGAGAGAGAGAGAGAGAGAGAGAGAGAGAGAGAGAGAGAGAGAGAGAGAGAGAGAGAGAGAGAGAGAGAGAGAGAGAGAGAGAGAGAGATAGAGAGAGAGAGAGAGAGAGAGAGAGAGAGAGAGAGAGAGAGAGAGAGAGAGAGAGAGAGAGAGAGAGAGAGAGAGAGAGAGAGAGAGAGACAGAGAGAGAGAGAGAGAGACAGAGACAGAGAGATCAAGGGGGTGGTGGGGTGATATTAGTGCCACAAAATCCTCCACACTTGCTCATCAATTAGCCTCAGAGCGCCATATATACCCATGGCAGCCATAGTGTATGGCACCCTCCTCCTAATTGGCCCTCCCAGCAGGTGCTTCATATCACAGGTGAACAGGCAGGTGTCTGGGCCCTGGGAGGGGGTAGGGAGGAGCGATGGGGGAGGTGGATGGGGCGGATGGAGGTGGATAGAGTGGAGTCATGGATGGGGTGGAGCCTCCCTCTCTGGAGGCGGCGGGGGGTCATATTTGGCGCGTAGTGGACGAGGTGTGTGTTTTGTGGAGCCCAGCGGGACGTCCAGCGGCGCCTCTGATAGCCGACCCCGAGGCCAGCACCGCCATTACTCTCTCTCTCTCTCCCTGCTCTCCCTCCACTCTCCCTCCTCCACCCACTTTCACCACACCTGGCACACCCTCTTCCTCATACACCTGCTGCTGCTGCTGCCGGTGGTATATTTGCACCTCCTCACCGGGCCTGCTCCAACAACAGCACTGTTGATATACCCAGTTATTACTACCTAGTCTTCGACTACTGCCTCAACCACCACCACAGCAACCACCACCACAGCAACCATGACCACCACAACAACCACCACCACAGCAACCACCACCACCACAGCAATCACCACCGTAGCAACCTCCACCACCACAGCAACCACCACCGCAGCAACCTCCACCACCACAGCAACCACCACCACAGCAACCACCACCACAGCAACCACCACCACAGCAACCTCCACCACCACAGCAATCACCACCACAGCAACCACCACCACAGCAACCACCTCCACACCAACCTCCACACCAACCTCCACCACCACAGCAATCACCACCACAGCAACCACCACCACAGCAACCACCTCCACACCAACCTCCACCACCACAGCAACCACCACCACAGCAACCACCACCACAGCAACCACCTCCACACCAACCTCCACCACCACAGCAACCACCACCATAGCAACCACCAGCCAGCAACCACAATTATACTTACACAGTCGTTACCACCACCACCACCAACACAGTCACTACCACAATACCTACAATACCATAATCACCATTAAACTCATATACAAACATTTTACAAAAACTGTAGAAATGAAACCAGTGGAGAGATTTGTCAATGTGTAAAAATAAATGTGTAAACAATATGTAAAAAAAGTGTATTATCTTGTATGTCTGACGAGCAGCGGAGAGTATAAATATTTCTTCTCGTAATACCTTATTGTAGAATATGTGTTTTTGGTGAGAATTGTACCGCAGGCTGCCTAGAGGACCACCCCGGTGGCGGCGGAAACAAATGGGCAGAGTTTCTTTCACCTTGATGCTCCTGTTCACCTAGCAGTAAATAGGTACCTGGGAGTTAGACAGCTGCTACGGGTTGCTTCCTGGGGGATGTGTAACAAAAAGGAGGCTTGGTCGAGGACCGGGCCGCGGGGACGCTAAGCCCCGAAATCATCTCAAGATAACATGACGTATGCAAAACACCTCTGAGAGCTCAGGTGAACACTGGTGAACACTGGCGAACACTGGCGAACACTAGTGAACACTAGTGAACACTGGTGAACACTGGTGAACACTAGTGAACACTAGTGAACACTGGTGAACACTGGTGAACACTAGTGAACACTTGTAAACACTGGTGAACACTAGTGAACACTAGTGAACACTAGTGAACACTAGTGAACACTGGTGAACACTGGTGAACACTAGTGAACACTAGTGAACACTGGTGAACACTGGTGAACACTAGTGAACACTTGTAAACACTGGTGAACACTAGTGAACACTAGTGAACACTAGTGAACACTGGTGAACACTGGTGAACACTAGTGAACACTAGTGAACACTGGTGAACACTGGTGAACACTAGTGAACACTTGTAAACACTGGTGAACACTAGTGAACACTAGTGAACACTAGTGAACACTGGTGAACACTGGTGAACACTGGTGAACACTAGTGAACACTAGTGAACACTGGTGAACACTGGTGAACACTAGTGAACACTAGTGAACACTAGTGAACACTAGTGAACACTGGTGAACACTGGTGAACACTGGTGAACACTAGTGAACACTAGTGAACACTGGTGAACACTGGTGAACACTAGTGAACACTGGTGAACACTGGTGAACACTGGTGAACACTAGTGAACACTAGTGAACACTGGTGAACACTGGTGAACACTAGTGAACACTTGTAAACACTGGTGAACACTGGTGAACACTGGTGAACACTGGTGAACACTAGTGAACACTAGTGAACACTAGTGAACACTGGTGAACACTGGTGAACACTAGTGAACACTAGTGAACACTGGTGAACACTGGTGAACACTAGTGAACACTTGTAAACACTGGTGAACACTAGTGAACACTAGTGAACACTGGTGAACACTGGTGAACACTAGTGAACACTAGTGAACACTAGTGAACACTAGTGAACACTGGTGAACACTGGTGAACACTAGTGAACACTGGTGAACACTAGTGAACACTAGTGAACACTGGTGAACACTGGTGAACACTAGTGAACACTGGTGAACACTAGTGAACACTAGTGAACACTGGTGAACACTGGTGAACACTAGTGAACACTAGTGAACACTAGTGAACACTAGTGAACACTAGTGAACACTGGTGAACACTAGTGAACACTGGTGAACACTGGTGAACACTGGTGAACACTGGTGAACACTAGTGAACACTAGTGAACACTGGTGAACACTGGTGAACACTAGTGAACACTAGTGAACACTGGTGAACACTGGTGAACACTAGTGAACACTAGTGAACACTAGTGAACACTAGTGAACACTGGTGAACACTGGTGAACACTAGTGAACACTGGTGAACACTGGTGAACACTGGTGAACACTGGTGAACACTGGTGAACACTAGTGAACACTAGTGAACACTGGTGAACACTGGTGAACACTAGTGAACACTAGTGAACACTAGTGAACACTGGTGAACACTAGTGAACACTGGTGAACACTAGTGAACACTGGTGCACACTGGTGAACACTAGTGAACACTAGTAAACACTGGTGAACACTAGTGAACACTGGTGAACACTGGTGAACACTAGTGAACACTAGTGAACACTGGTGAACACTGGTGAACACTGGTGAACACTAGTGAACACTAGTGAACACTGGTGAACACAGGTGCACACTGGTGAACACTAGTGAACACTAGTGAACACAGGTGCACACTGGTGAACACTAGTGAACACTAGTGAACACTGGTGAACACTGGCGAACACTGGTGAACACTGGCGAACACTAGTGAACACTGGTGAACAATGGTGAACACAAGTGAACACTTGTGAACACCGGTGAACACTGGTGAACACAAGTGAACACAAGTGAACACTGGCGAACACTAGTGAACACAGGTGCACACTGGTGAACACTAGTGAACACTAGTGAACACTGGTGAACACTGGCGAACACTGGTGAACACTGGCGAACACTAGTGAACACTGGTGAACAATGGTGAACACAAGTGAACACTTGTGAACACCGGTGAACACTGGTGAACACAAGTGAACACAAGTGAACACTGGCGAACACTAGTGAACACAGGTGCACACTGGTGAACACTAGTGAACACTAGTGAACACTGGTGAACACTGGCGAACACTGGTGAACACTGGCGAACACTAGTGAACACTGGTGAACAATGGTGAACACAAGTGAACACTTGTGAACACCGGTGAACACTGGTGAACACAAGTGAACACAAGTGAACACTGGCGAACACTAGTGAACACTAGTGAACACTGGTGAACTGTTGGAAAATTCCCAACATTTAATTGCCATTGTGTGCTAGGCACAGTATATACTAATCCTATTCATTTGAAGAATTAACATAAATTAATGTTTTCCTATCTGTGTGTCATTTACCAAATTCTTCCCACATAGAGGGAGAGTATTGCGCCAGATAATATCCAGCAGAGGCATAATTCTCAACCTGCCAGAGAATTGAATAATATTCTCGCCTTTTGTCAGTATTCTTTACAAGAATTAATACCTGATAATATAACAACTAGTGATCTAAAAACAACGAGTTATCAACTAAAAGAGCTCTATATAACAGTTTATCTGTTATCTTAAACTAACATGGAGGAAACAGAAATTTCTCTCCATTTCTCGTTTAATAAGAACACTGTTCATATTAATTATTATTTGACGAGAATTTAAATAATATATAACTCCCTATAATTGCGACCCTATTCTCATTAACTTATTAAGTAGAGTAATTACAAGGAAAAGAATTTTCCGTTTCTACTAAAATATGTTGCACATGCGCGAGAGAGGTTGAGGGAGGAGAGCGAAAAGATTTTTTGATTGATTGTTGCCGCCGGAGGCGGCTAGTTTATTGTGCAACCCATACCCATCCTGTGAGCGGTAGTGCAAAAAGCATTACAGAGGGCACAAAAGGTCTTTATCAGACCACATCTTAGAATGTTACATAAACAATTTCATCTATCCTTCACACCTTATAGTTACAATGTCAGCTAGTTACAGAGAAAGTGCTATTTCAAGAGCTAGCGCGAGCTAACGCTACCCAGCCTTGGCCACGAGATGACGTGACGGCCATTGGCACTGAGAGAGGTGAAGCTTTCTGCAGCTACGCGATCGGCCCTTGCAATTAATCGGCCCCGGAGTGTGTAATTACTCCATTAGCGATCCAAGGATTGCGTCGGTGGACAACAATTATGTTAAGTGGTTCAGTTTATATTGTTTAGAGCTCTCAACATGTAAACTATACCCTTAGTCCATCGTTACACCGTGCTCCCTCCTCTAACTTCAAGTACGTTCCCAGGGAACTTAATTTAGCCCTTCCAGTAATCCATAATGATATAATTTACTGTGTGTAAACAAAATTTACACTATATTGGGTTTCCAGCGTGTGTTGAAGCAGCCGGAGGTGGGACAAATTCCCAAGCCAGGCTAGCGAGTCAGGTGTTCCAGGAGGCACTAGATGACGCCATCACCCAACCACGCTCCCGTCCACTGTCACAGCTAAGCAGCTGATATTACGTTGATTTATTCTTTAATTACTTATGAATAGTCGAGATTTAATAATATTCGATTTACATATTTCATTTACGTGAACTAGGAATGTAATTATATTTCTTATAGCCTCATGAAATTTAGATAGGAAAAAATTTCTTGTCTAACAGTTACTATAATATACTCTTGTTATTAACGAAATTATTGAATACTTATACAAATTATATCTTCTATTAAATCTTACTAATTTCTCTCGGGGAAGAACCAGCCTCGATTAAGTGTACTAGGAGTCACTCAACTTCTAGTATTAACTACCAATTGTGAAGTTTGGGAAGGTTTAACTCTGGAATAATAATTAATCTTACAGTCCATTAATATTCAACAAATAATTCTTGATGATTACATTGTCCACAGGCACTGGTATCTCTGTCCTTCTTATTGAATTATTTATCTGTTTCCCTTTTCAGTAAAAATAGGGTGGTCCTTCGTGTAATTCAATTCAATCAAATAAATATCAATATATTAAGAGTAAGCTTTCCTTCACGACAAGGGGTCAGGATAAGGATTTTGGGATGGGATGGGTGAGGGAAGGAAAGGTGCCCAACCACTTGTGTGGACGGTCGGGGATTGAACCCCCGACCTGCATGAAGCGAGACCATCGCTCTACCGTCCAGCCCAAGTAGTTGAGAAGAGAGAAAGAGAAAGAGAGAGGTAGAGAGAGTAAAAGTAAGACACAGACAGAGGTTGCAGGAGAGACATACACAGAAAACAACGAGATAGGAGGAGAGAGACAAGACAGACAAGGAGGGAGAGGGAGGCTGTGGAAGCAAGATCTGACACAGCCGGGATGAGAGATGTAACTATCGCAGGGGCCGTGGAGACCCCCAGCAAGATCTCACCTCCGCTACTGGTGAGCCTAATTGGCATCTCACCATCATCTGGGAGATAACGATCGGAGACCTTTCAACCAATCAGATGCCAGGAGAGGCGCGCAAATCACCGAATCGTGACCATATATTAATTACTTATGAAGAAGCAGGAGAACCAGTCCCCAGGTCCGATAGGAAGCGAATTCCGGATACGCGATGGTTCAAAGATCACCTGTTTTATCGGACGGACGCAATAACTTGTGGGGATTAGGCGTAAATAACGCATCAATAGACAGATGGATAGACAAAAGGAAGGATGGACAGACTGACGGAAGGATGGATGGACAGAGATAATAATATATCCTTACTACCATGAATAAATTACCTGAAATCCTTGCACTGTATCCATATTTCACTTCCAGTAGATAAACGACATATGAGATGAAGAAACAAGTAGTGTATTGTGAAGACTAATAATAAACAGAAGCTACCCTATGACTATCTCCATTGGTCAAACTATTATGTATTAGCGATAAGACCTACCATTAATGTATAATGACTTACTGTAAATGTATAGCTCTTAAAATAGCACTTTCTCTGTAACTAGCTGACATTGTAACTATAAGGTGTGAAGGATAGATGAAAATGTTTATGTAATAATCTAAGATGAGGTCTGATAAAAACCTTTTGTGCCCTCTGTAATGCTGTTTGCGCTACCGCTCACAGGATGGGTATGGGGTGCATAATAAACCAGCTGCCTCCGGCGGCAACAATCAAAATCAGTGCTGTCTCAAGGAGCAGTACACGAGCTGTGGGAAGGTGAGTGACGGTATCATGACAGAGCCATACTCACAACATACAAGATCACCAGCCAGCAGTTACGGGATCAACAGAGTATGAAGGATTTGACACGTGTGTCTACACTCCAGGGTGGGGATTGTGAACCCTTATGAAGATGATTGTGACCCTTTGTTATATTTTGGTCTGGCGCCTAGGGATGCGTTTCACAAGGTCCTTCCTTACATTCTCAAAGACAAGTTTACCATTGATTGATTGATGAAGATTAAGCCACCCAAAAGGTGGCACGGGCACGAATAGCCCGTAAGTGGTGGCCCTTTTGAGCCATTACCAGTATCAAAAGATGATACTGGAGATCTGTGGAGGTGCGGCTGCACCCTGCGTGACGGGAGATGTCTCCCAGACCAAATGGAAAGTTTACCATGTTTAGCACTGGCTTATATTCTCATTGGGTGAGGTGGTAAAGAACAAGTGGATGAATGTCATAACATAGGGGACACTGATAGGGTATTATATGTATCAACATGAGCAGCTTATGTTCTTGTGGCTGTTTCTGTTCCTAAGAGAGGGTCATTGGATCCTGTCTCCGTGTTGGCTCGGGGTCTTGAAGTGGGTAGAATGTAATTATGTGATACTGGTTGTTGATTGCTGGCCTTCACTTGTTAATATGTAGAGGAACTTGAGAAGTAATAAAAATGAACTTTGGAGAGATCATTTTTCAACTTTCCTTGACAGTGAAGAAACATATAGGAAATATTGAGAAGATTTGTGTTAGAAGCATTTTACCCTTTCGGTCATATTCAGCAACATACAACATTTTATACACACACACACACACACACATATATATATATATATATATATATATATATATATATATATATATATATATATATATATATATATATATATATATATATATATATATATATATATATATATATATATATATATATATATATATATATATATATATATATTAGTATATTTTGGTAGCAGTCTTTCTTGTAAACAAATGTTGTTGAATATGACCGAAAGGGTAAGATTAATAATTTTAACACGAATCTTCTCTATATTTCTTACGTTTTTCTTCACTGTTGAGGGTAATTGAAAAATGAACTCTCCAAAATTCCTTTTTTACATTTTTAATTTTGATCTGACGCCTAAATGCGTCTCGTAAGACTTTTTACATTTTCAAAGACTTGCTTTACACATAACATACATCATGTTTTTATTTGTTTTGGGTGAGGTGATATGACACAAAAGTTTTGGGTGAGGTGACAGAACTATGACAGAAGACGAATCAATGGGTATAATCATAAGAATGGAAGTAACTACAGAAGGCCTATTGGCCCATACTTTCTCTTGCTGCCTCAATTTTGGTTCGGGGTCTTGAAGTGGGTAGAATATAGTTGTGTATTAATTGGCTGTTGATTGATGGTGTTGACTTTTTGATGTGTAGTGCCTCACTGATGTCGAGTCTCCTGCTATCGCTGTATCTATCGATGGTTTCTGTGTTGCTAGTTAAGATTTCTCTGGTGATGGTCTGGTTGTGAGAGGAGACTATATGATCCTTGATGGAGCCCTGTTGTTTGTGCATTGTTAATCGCCTAGAAAGAGACGTTGTTGTCTTGCCTATATACTAAGTTCTTTGGGGCTTACAGTCCCCAAGTGGGCATGTGAAGGCATAGACGACGTTGTTCTCCTTCAAGTCGTTCTGTTTGGTGTCTGGGTAATTTCTCATGAGTAGGTTCCTATTAACAATATCTTTCAGGACACTTTCCTCCGTTTTATCAGCCGTCGAAAAGAAGTTCCTGTAAAACAGTCTAATATGGGGTACAAGTGTTGTGTTAGTTGACTCTTCCATGCAACTTGTGAAGAGTCAACTAGTACAGCACTTCTACCCCCCCCCCCCTCCCCCTATTAGGCTGTTTTAAAAGTATTAAAGTTGCTAATACTTTAGTTGACCTGTGGGAGCAGATGAACTGCTTCGGGCACTGGCCTGGGGGTACAGGGGTGAGAGTTAGGACTGGTCTGGGGGTACAGGGGTAGAGATAGGACTGGGCTGGGGGTACAGGGGTAGAGATAGGACTGGGCTGGAGTACAGGGGTAGAGTTAGGACTGGGCTGGGGGTACAGGGGTAGAGATAGGACTGGTCTGGGGTACAGGGGTAGAGTTAGGACTGGTCTGGGGTACAGGGGTAGAGTTAGGACTGAGCTGGGGGTACAGGGGTAGAGTTAGGACTGGTCTGGGGGTACAGGGGTAGAGATAGGACTGGGCTGGGGGTACAGGGGTAGAGATAGGACTGGTCTGGGGTACAAGGGTAGAGATAGGACTGGTCTGGGGGTACAGGGGTAGAGATAGGACTGGGCTGGGGGTACAGGGGTAGAGATAGGACTGGTCTGGGGTACAGGGGGTAGAGATAGGACTGGTCTGGGGGTACAGGGGTAGAGTTAGGACTGGTCTGGGGGTACAGGGGTAGAGATAGGACTGGGCTGGGGGTACAGGGGTAGAGATAGGACTGGGCTGGGGGTACAGGGGTAGAGATAGGACTGGTCTGGGGTACAGGGGTAGAGATAGGACTGGGCTGGGGGTACAGGGGTAGAGATAGGACTGGGCTGGGGGTACAGGGGTAGAGATAGGACTGGTCTGGGGTACAGGGGTAGAGATAGGACTGGGCTGGGGGTACAGGGGTAGAGATAGGACTGGGCTGGGGGTACAGGGGTAGAGATAGGACTGGGCTGGGGGTACAGGGGTAGAGATAGGACTGGTCTGGGGTACAGGGGTAGAGATAGGACTGGGTTGGGGGTACAGGGGTAGAGTTAGGACTGAGTTGGGGGTACAGGGGTAGAGATAGGACTGGGAAGGGGGTACAGGGGTAGAGATAGGACTGGGAAGGGGGTACAGGGGAAGAGTTAGGACTGGTCTGGAGTGATGGAGAGTGGTGGTGCTGGGGTGATGGAGAGTAGTGGTGCTGGGGTGATGGAGAGTGGTGGTGCTGGGGTGATGGAGAGTGGTGGTGCTGAGGTGATGGAGAGTGGTGGTGCTGGGGTGATGGAGAGTGGTGGTGCTGGGGTGATGGAGAGTGGTGGTGCTGGGGTGATGGAGAGTGGTGGTGCTGGGGTGATGGAGAGTGGTGGTGCTGGGGTGATGGAGAGTGGTGGTGCTGGGGTGATGGAGAGTGGTGGTGCTGGGGTGATGGAGAGTGGTGGTGCTGGGGTAATGGGGAATGGTAGAGCAGGGGCGTGTATTGGTGCATTTTGTGAATGGGAAAAGGGGTTTTTGGTGCTGGAGTGAATAGAGAAGGTAATGGTAGAGGGAGAGGGCGTTCTTGGCCGGCGTGGAGAAGGGGGGGGGGATTTAAGGGGTGGGGCGGTGTCAATAGCAGGCTTGGGGATGGGGGGGGGATGAAGGAGCGGGGTTCGAACCGTGACGGGGGGCGCCCAGGCCAGCAGGGGGAGACGAACCCTTTGTGGTAATAACATAGCGTGAACACTTCACCCTTCTCCCATGGTCCGCAAGGCTTCCATGGTCTCCCATGGTCTGGCCAGCTCTATAATACAGAGTAGAGCCGTATGCAGACTCCTGTTAGAGCCTGCCAGGCCCTGTTAGAGCCTGCCAGACTCCTGTTAGAGCCAGCCAGACTCCTGTTAGAGCCTGCCAGACTCCTGTTAGAGCCTGCTAGACTTTGTTAGAGCCTGCCAGACTCCTGTTAGAGCCTGCTAGACTTTGTTAGAGCCTGCCAGACTCCTGTTAGAGCCTGCTAGACCTTGTTAGAGCCTGCCAGACTCCTGTTAGAGCCTGCTAGACCTTGTTAGAGCCTACCAGACTCCTGTTAGAGCCTGCCAGACACTGTTAGAGCCTGTTAATAACTGCTAGACCCTGTTAGAGCCTGCCGGACCCTTGTTAGAGCCTCCCAGACCCTGTTACAGCCTGCCAGACCCTGTTAGAGCCTGCCAGACTCTGTTAGAGCCTGCCAGACCCTGTTAGAGCCTGCCAGACCCTGTTTAAGCCTGCCAAACACTGTTAGAACCTGTCAGACCCTGTTAGAGCCTCCCAGACCCTGTTAGAGCCTCCCAGACCCTGTTAGAGCCTGCCAGACCCTGTTTAAGCCTGCCAGATCCTGTTTAAGCCTGCCAGACACTGTTAGAACCGGTCAGACCCTGTTAGAGCCTCCCAGACCCTGTTAGAGCCTGCTATACCCTTGTTAGAGCCTGTCAGAGCCTGTTAGAGCCTGCCAGACCCTGTTAGAGCCTGCCAGACCCTGTTAGAGCCTGCCAGACCCTGTTAGAGCCTGCTAGACCCTGTTAGAGCCTGCCAGACCCTGTTAGAGCCTGCCAGACCCTGTTAGAGCCTGCCAGACCCTGTTAGAGCTTCCCAGACCCTGTTAGAGCCTGCTAGAGCCTGCCAGCCCCTGTTAGAGCCTGCCAGACCCTGTTAGAGTCTGCCAGACCCTGTTAGAGCCTGCCAGACCCTGTTAGAGCCTGCCAGAGCCTGCTAGACTTTTCTAGAGCCTGCCAGACCCTTTTAGAGCCTGCCAGACTTGTTAGAGCCTGCCAGACCCTGTTAGAGCCTGCCAGACCCTGTTAGAGCCTGCTAGACCCTGTTAGAGCCTGCCAGACCCTGTTAGAGCGTCCCAGACACTGTTAGGGCCTGCTAGAGCCTCCCAGACCCTGTTAGAGCCTGCTAGACCCTTGTTAGAGCCTTTCAGACCCTGTTAGAGCCTGCCAGACCCTGTTAGAGCCTGCCAGACCCTTGTTAGAGCCTGCCAGACCCTTGTTAGAGCCTGCCAGAACCTTGTTAGAGCCTCCCAGACCCTGTTAGAGCCTCCCAGACCCTGTTAGAGCTTCCCAGACCCTGTTAGAGCCTGCCAGACACTGTTAGAGCCTGCCATACACTGTTAGAGCCTGCCAGACACTGTTAGAGCCTGCCAGACACTGCTAGAGTCTGCCAGACACTGTTAGAGCCTGCCAGACCCTGTTAGAGCCTGCCAGACCCTGAAGCAGCACCGGCCGGACCATTGCCGTTGCTGCAGAGACGGGCCCCGAGGACAGAACCGCCAACAGTTCTGACGGCCGGAGTGAGCGTCAGTGACGGATGACAGCGGCCCCGTCCACCTGACAGCGAGGGGGGGGGGAGTGGCGGATGACAGCGGCCCCGTCAACATGACAGCGAGGGGGGTGGAGTGACGGATGACAGCGGCCCCGTCAACATGACAGCGAGGGGGGGGGAGTGACGGATGACAGCGGCCGCGTCAACATGACAGCGAGGGGGGGGGAGTGGCGGATGACAGCGGCCCCGTCAACATGACAGCGAGGGGGGGGGGGGGGAGTGACGGATGACAGCGGCCCCGTCCACATGACAGCGAGGGGGATGGGGATTGACGGATGACAGCGGCCCCGTCAACATGACAGTGAGGGGGGGGGGAGTGGCGGATGACAGCGGCCCCGTCAACATGACAGCGAGGGGGGGGGGAGTGACGGATGACAGCGGCCCCGTCCACATGACAGCAAGGGGGATGGGGAGTGACGGATGACAGCGGCCCCGTCAGCATGACAGTGAGGGGGGGGGAGTGGCGGATGACAGCGGCCCCGTCAACATGACAGCGAGGGGGGGGAGTGGCGGATGACAGCGGCCCCGTCAACATGACAGCGAGGGGGGGGAGTGACGGATGACAGCGGCCCCGTCCACATGACAGCGAAGGGGGGGGGAGTGACGGATGACAGCGGCCCCGTCAACATGACAGTGAGGGGGGGGGAGTGGCGGATGACAGCGGCCCCGTCAACATGACAGCGAGGGGGGGGGGGAGTGGCGGATGACAGCGGCCCCGTCAACATGACAGCGAGGGGGGGGAGTGACGGATGACAGCGGCCCCGTCAACATGACAGCGAGGGGGGGGGGGGAGTGACGGATGACAGGGGCCCCGTCAACATGACAGCGAGGGGGGGGGAGTGACGGATGACAGCGGCCTCGTCCACGTGACAGTGAGGGGGGGGGACTGGCGGATGACAGCGGCCCCGTCCACAAAACAGCGAGGGGGGGGGAGTGACGGATGACAGCGGCCCCGTCAACATGACAGCGAGGGGGAGGGGGGGGAGTGGCGGATGACAGCGGCCCCGTCAACATGACAGCGAGGGGGGGGGGGAGTGACGGATGACAGCGGCCCCGTCAACATGACAGCGAGGGGGGGGGAGTGACGGATGACAGCGGCCCCGTCAACATGACAGCGAGGGGGGGGGAGTGACGGATGACAGCGGCCCCGTCAACATGACAGCGAGGGGGGGGGGAGTGGCGTCCATATGGGACGCCATCAACACATTAGTAAGGTGAGGCTCAGGGTGAGGCTGGGTTGTGAGACAAGGCTCAGGGTGAGGCTGGGTTGTGAGACAAGGCTCAGGGTGAGGCTGGGTTGTGAGACAAGGCTCAGGGCGAGGCTGGGTTGTGAGACAAGGCTCAGGGTGAGGCTGGGTTGTGAGACAAGGCTCAGGGTGAGGCTGGGTTGTGAGACAAGGCTCAGGGCGA
This sequence comes from Procambarus clarkii, assembly GCF_040958095.1. Taxonomy (NCBI): domain Eukaryota; kingdom Metazoa; phylum Arthropoda; class Malacostraca; order Decapoda; family Cambaridae; genus Procambarus; species Procambarus clarkii. The sequence continues at coordinate 37,193,681 of NC_091188.1, read as the reverse complement.
GGCTGGGTTGTGAGACAAGGCTCAGGGTGAGGCTGGGTTGTGAGACAAGGCTCAGGGTGAGGCTGGGTTGTGAGACAAGGCTCAGGGTGAGGCTGGGTTGTGAGACAAGGCTCAGGGTGAGACTGGGTTGTGAGACAAGGCTCAGGGCGAGGCTGGGTTGTGAGACAAGGCTCAGGGTGAGGCTGGGTTGTGAGACAAGGCTCAGGGTGAGGCTGGGTTGTGAGACAAGGCTCAGGGCGAGGCTGGGTTGTGAGACAAGGCTCAGGGCGAGGCTGGGTTGTGAGACAAGGCTCAGGGCGAGGCTGGGTTGTGAGACAAGGCTCAGGGTGAGGCTGGGTTGTGAGACAAGGCTCAGGGCGAGGCTGGGTTGTGAGACAAACAAAATCATGACCACAGTCTAGCAAATGAAACTAAAATCGCCAGTAACCGAGCATCAAAACCACCTCAGCGATGTTGACCAGACCACACACTAGAAGGTGAAGGGACGACGACGTTTCGGTCCGTCATGGACCATTCTCAAGAATGACTTGTGAATGGTCCAGGACGGACCGAAACGTGGTCGTCCCTTCACTTTCTAGTGTGTGGTCTGGTCAACATACTTCAGCCACGTTATTGTGACTCATCGCCTGCACCTCAGTGATTTTGTTACTCAGTTACTCAGCTACTTAGTTACTCATCTACTCAGTTACTCAGCTACTCAGTTACTCAGCTACTCAGTTACTCAGCTACTCAGTTACTCAGCTACTCAGTTACTCAGCTACTCAGCTACTCAGTTACTCAGTAACTCAGTTACTCAGCTACTCAGTTACTCAGTAACTCAGTTACTCAGCTACTCAGTTACTCAGTAACTCAGTTACTCAGCTACTCAGTTACTCAGCTACTCAGCTACTCAGTTACTCAGCAACTCAGTTACTCAGCTACTCAGTTACTCAGCTACTCAGTTACTCAGTTACTCAGCTACTCAGTTACTCAGCTACGCAGTTACTCAGCTACTCAGTTACTCAGTTACTCAGCTACTCAGTTACTCAGCTACAGAAACAGTCCTCCTCAGCCGCACAACACCAAATCTACATCCCCCCCTCCCCTCCACACACACAAAAACATAAACTCTGAAAGCTCCGTATTACAAAAAATTGGATTTAATAAAACAAACATGACGAAAAAAAATGATTAAATATTCCTTCCCTTTCCCTTCGAGCAAATAGGATCGAAAAAAAATGGCAGATGGGAGGAATCAATGGGAGAGCCAGGGAGGTCCCAATGGTCAAGATGGGGGTCTAATGCCGTTAAGGGGAACAAGAGAATAAGGGCTCGGTTCAGGGGGGGGAGGGACCCCTGAGAATGGGGCGCCCCATAGGTGATGATCCAGCTCCAGGGAGGATCAACACAGAGGTGGACAGAGTATGTAATGGGATCGAATATACAAAAGATGAATTAGATGAGCAAAATACGCAAGTGAACCCTTGTTAAGGGGCCAGTGATTCCTCTCGTAACGCCCGAATTGGTAATTATAGCAGAACGATGTGGGCTGAGCTCGGTCTGTCGACGATGTCTTGGGTGTGTATATACTGTCTTGGGTGTATGTATACTGTTTTGGGTGTATGTATACTGTCTTGGGTGTATGTATACTGTCTTGGGTGTATGTATAATGTCTTGGGTGTATGTATACTGTCTTGGGTGTATGTATACTGTCTTGGGTGTATGTATACTGTCTTGGGTGTATGTATACTGTCTTGGGTGTATGTATACTGTCTTAGGTGTATGTATACTGTCTTGGGTGTATGTATACTGTCTTGGGTGTATGTATACTGTCTTTGGTGTATGTATACTGTCTTGGGTGTGTATATACTGTCTTGGGTGTATGTATACTGTCTTGGGTGTATGTATACGGTCTTGGGTGTATGTATACTGTCTTGGGTGTATGTATACTGTCTTGGGTGTATGTATACTGTCTTGGGTGTATGTATACTGTCTTTGGTGTATGTATACTGTCTTGGGTGTGTATATACTGTCTTGGGTGTATGTATACTGTCTTGGGTGTATGTATACTGTCTTGGGTGTATGTATACTGTCTTGGGTGTGTATATACTGTCTTGGGTGTATGTATACTGTCTTGGGTGTATGTATACTGTCTTGGGTGTATGTATACTGTCTTGGGTGTGTATATACTGTCTTGGGTATATGTATACTGTCTTGGGTGTATGTATACTGTCTTGGGTGTATGTATACTGTCTTGGGTGTGTATATACTGTCTTGGGTGTATGTATACTGTCTTGGGTGTATGTGTACTGTCTTGGGTGTATGTATACTGTCTTGGGTGTATGTGTACTGTCTTGGGTGTATGTATAATGTCTTGGGTGTATGTATAATGTCTTGGGTGTATGTATAATGTCTTGGGTGTATGTATACTGTCTTTGGTGTATATATACTGTCTTGGGTGTGTATATACTGTCTTGGGTGTATGTATACTGTCTTGGGTGTATGTATACTGTCTTGGGTGTATGTATACTGTCTTGGGTGTGTATATACTGTCTTGGGTGTATGTATACTGTCTTGGGTGTATGTATACTGTCTTGGGTGTATGTATAATGTCTTGGGTGTATGTATAATGTCTTGGGTGTATGTATACTGTCTTGGGTGTATGTATATTGTCTTGGGTGTGTATATACTGTCTTGGGTGTATGTATACTGTCTTGGGTGTATGTATAATGTCTTGGGTGTATGTATACTGTCTTGGGTGTATGTGTACTGTCTTGGGTGTATGTATACTGTCTTGGGTGTGTATATACTGTCTTGGGTGTATGTGTACTGTCTTGGGTGTATGTATACTGTCTTGGGTGTATGTATTCTGTCTTGGGTGTGTATATACTGTCTTGGGTGTATGTATACTGTCTTGGGTGTATGTATAATGTCTTGGGTGTATGTATACTGTCTTGGGTGTATGTATATTGTCTTGGGTGTGTATATACTGTCTTGGGTGTATGTATACTGTCTTGGGTGTATGTATAATGTCTTGGGTGTATGTATAATGTCTTGGGTGTATGTATAATGTCTTGGGTGTATGTATACTGTCTTGGGTGTATGTATACTGGCTTGGGTGTATGTATACTGCCTTGGGTGTATGTATACTGTCTTGGGTGTACGTATAATGTCTTGGGTGTATGTATACTGTCTTGGGTGTATGTATACTGTCTTGGGTGTATGTATTCTGTCTTGGGTGTATGTATAATGTCTTGGGTGTATGTATACTGTCTTGGGTGTATGTATACTGTCTTGGGTGTATGTATACTGTCTTGGGTGTATGTATAATGTCTTGGGTGTATGTATACTGTCTTGGGTGTATGTATACTGTTTTGGGTGTATGTATACTGTCTTGGGTGTATGTATAATGTCTTGGGTGTATGTATACTGTCTTGGGGGTATGTATACTGTCTTGGGTGTATGTATAATGTCTTGGGTGTATGTATACTGTCTTGGGTGTATGTATACTGTCTTGGGTGTGTGTATACTGTCTTGGGTGTATGTATAATGTCTTGGGTGTGTGTATACTGTCTTGGGAGTATGTATACTCTCTTGGGTGTATGTATACTGTCTTGGGTGTATGTATAAAGTCTTGGGTGTATGTATACTGTCTTGGGTGTATGTATACTGTCTTGGGTGTGTGTATACTGTCTTGGGTGTATGTATAATGTCTTGGGTGTGTGTATACTGTCTTGGGAGTATGTATACTCTCTTGGGTGTATGTATACTCTCTTGGGTGTATGTATAATGTCTTGGGTGTGTGTATACTGTCTTGGGAGTATGTATACTGTCTTGGGTGTATGTATACTGTCTTGGGTGTATGTATACTGTCTTGGGTGTATGTATACTGTCTTGGGTGTATGTATACTGTCTTGGGTGTATGTATACTGTCTTGGGAGTATGTATACTGTCTTGGGTGTATGTATACTGTCTTGGGTGTATGTATACTCTCTTGGGTGTATGTATAATGTCTTGGGTGTATGTATACTGTCTTGGGAGTATGTATACTGTCTTGGGAGTATGTATACTGTCTTGGGAGTATGTATACTGTCTTGGGTGTATGTATACTGTCTTGGGTGTATGTATACTGTCGTGAGTGCATAACGAGAAGGGTTATCATAACAAAGGTTATCATAACAAAATGTTATCATAACAAAAGGTTATCATAACAAAAGGTTATCATAACAAAAGGTTATCATAACAAAAGGTTATCATAACAAAAGGTTATCATAACAAAAGGTTATCATAACAAAAGGTTATCATAACAAAAGGTTATCATAACAAAAGGTTATCATAACAAAATGTTATCATAGCAAAATGTTATCATAATAAGAACAAGCCACAGTATTAGGCAGATAACAGTCCTCAGTGCTACTTAACACAATTTATTTGATTTGTGGAACTAATTACCACATAACATAACAGAAGAAGGTCCCCCTTGATTGTTTCAAGCGTAGGCTAGACATATATATGAATGAGATTGGGTGGTTAAAAAGAGGAGCTGCCTCGGACGGGCCAATAGGCCTTCTGCACTTACCTTCATTCACTGCAGGGTGAACAGTGGCTACAGTTTAGGACTTGTGCCTAGTCAATCCTCCCTGGGCATGGATACGAACCCAGGGCAAAATGTGTCATAAGGCTCGTCAGTGTTAGATCGTCCAGTCCAGCAGACCTACAGCAGCAGCCTGGTACAAGCAGAGCCCGGCCAGCAGACCTACAGCAGCAGCCTGGTACAAGCAGAGCCCGGCCAGCAGACCTACAGCAGCAGCCTGGTACAAGCAGAGCCCGGCCAGCAGACCTACAGCAGCAGCCTGGTACAAGCAGAGCCCGGCCAGCAGACCTACAGCAGCAGCCTGGTACAAGCAGAGCCCGGCCAGTAGACCTCCAGCAGCAGCAGACAGCTCCACCAACCACCACTACAAAAGCCTCACCAATTCGGTCTACCACAAACTTGAGCTCGTCACTGAACCAGCCAGTACAAGACCCCGTCTCAGAGTACACAACAAGAGCCCAGACCAGCCTCACAGTACACAACAAGAGCCCAGACCAGCCTCACAGTACACAACAAGAGCCCAGACCAGCCTCACAGTACACAACAAGAGCCCAGACCAGTCTCACAGTACACAACAAGAGCCCAGACCAGCCTCACAGTACACAACAAGAGCCCAGACCAGCCTCACAGTACACAACAAGAGCCCAGACCAGCCTCACAGTACACAACAAGAGCCCAGACCAGCCTCACACTGCTCACATCATCACTAACAAGAGAACAGCCCGACTTACGGCTCACAATGAAACAAAACAGGAATTCTATGTTGACCAGACCACACACTAGAAGGTGAAGGGACGACGACGTTTCGGTCCGTCCTGGACCATTCTCAAGTCGATTGTCAACTTGAGAACGACTTGAGAATGGTCCAGGACGGACCGCAACATCGTCGTCCCTTCATTTTCTAGTGTGTGGTGTGGTCAACATACTTCAGCCTCGTTATTGTGACTCATCGCCTGGATAGGAATTCTATCCGGCTGGGTCACGCTCACCACTCTACATCCGGTTATTGGACGCCCAAGAGGCCGGCTTAAGTAACACAAGGAAGCACTTAACGATCTCCTGCTCAAAGGCACTACGGGCTCACCATAGCCCGTGCTACTTGGAACTTTTTGTTCCGGATAGCGAATCTTTAACAACAACAACAACAACGATCTCCTGCTCACTGGAGGGTGACAATTGTTAATTGCAAGTGTATTGAGGTTGAGCTTCGGCTCCTTGGCCCCGCCTCTCAGCAGTCAAATCAACTGGTGTACAGATTCCTGATCTTATTGGGCTCTATCATATCTACACTTGAAACTGTGTATGGAGTCAGCCTCCACCACATTACTGTCTAATGCATTTAATTTCTTAATTACTCCAACACCAAAAAAAGTTCTTTCTAATATCATTAAAGCTCATTTGGGCACACAATTTCAACCTGTGTGCCATAGTGCGTGTGCCCCTTGTGTTAAATAAACTGCCTTTATCTACCCTATCAATTCCTATGAGAATTTTGTATGTGGTAATCATTTCTCCTCTAACTCTGCTCTCTTCCAGCGACGTGAGGTTTAGTTCCAGTAGTCTCTCCTCGTAGCTCATATCCCTCAGCTCGGGAACTACTCTCGTGGCATACCTCTGAACCGTCTCCAAATTAGTCTTATGCTTGACTAGATACGGATTCCATGCTGGAGCTGCATACTCCAGTATTGGTCTGACATATGTGGCTCTCAATAATTCCTAACCAAATTTTGTGAGGTTTGAAGTTCCTCTGAAGCCCACATCAAGAGGATATCATCAACGGCATATGTCAGTTGGCATATGCCGCTGATATAAAAAAAACTCCTCCACCACCACAGTAGCATGGTGGTAGACGCCGGCGGCACAGTAGCATGGTGGTAGACGCCGGCGTCACAATAGCATGGTGGTAGACGCCGGCGCCACAGTAGCATGGTGGTAGACGCCGGCGTCACAATAGCATGGTGGTAGACGCCGGCGCCACAGTAGCATGGTGGTGGTGGCGGCGTCACAGTAGCATGGTGGTGGTGGCGGCGTCACAGTAGCATGGTGGTAGACGCCGGCGTCACAGTAGCATGGTGGTAGACGCCGGCGTCACAGTAGCATGGTGGTAGACGCCGGCGTCACAATAGCATGGTGGTAGACGCCGGCGCCACAGTAGCATGGTGGTAGACGCCGGCGTCACAGTAGCATGGTGGTAGACGCCGGCGCCACAGTAGCATGGTGGTGGCGGCGTCACAGTAGCATGGTGGTAGACGCCGGCGTCACAGTAGCATGGTGGAGGAGGTGGCGTCACAGTAGCATGGTGGTGGTGGCGGCGTCACAGTAGCATGGTGGTGGTGGCGGCGTCACAGTAGCATGGTGGTGGCGGCGCCACAGTCTGCCCCGAGGGGCGGGCACGTGGGGCCGCTCAGCTCTGCCATTGGTCCCTTGGCCAACAGCTGCCGGCGCCATTTTGTCCACATTATGACATTCATCAGTCGCGGACCAACACTGCTCCTGAAGGGCATGAAAATTAATTCACTAGCGGGGCTGGGGAGGTATGGGAAATGCATTAGCTCCTCTCTTCCACAGTCTCTAAAAGTAGGCGATGCCCATATCGTAACGGCGACCAGTCTTTGTATCAGCTTAAACCAGCTTGGGAAATGGGGTGAGGCCGGGGAAAATGGGCCTTGGGGAAGGGCCGGCTTGGGGCGCGCTTCCCCTGCACGCTAAGGGGAGCGTAGCGAAATATGTAATCCGTTTAAGTCAATAATTCACATGAAAATGACCCTTGGGCCGGGTGGGTAGAGCGTCGCACATAAGAGCGTCGAGGGAAGGGAGTCGTGACCCCTCAATGAGGCGAATCAACAAATGAGCATCAGGAGTTGGACAATACCCCGAGGCTCGGGGCGTCCAGGACGGGCCGCGCCGCCACGCTAGCACGGCAAATTCTGTTCGCCGCGCCTCGGAAAAGGAATCCAAATACATCGCTAACTAAACTAGACGCGGAGGATGAGCATTTTACGCTGATACCTACGCCTGTTATCTGGCAAAATCATTCACTCCATGTAACAAGGTGGCGGTCAATGGACGATATGCCCCGCTCCTTTGCGACGCATTGCACTAAACACCGCATCAATATCAATTTTGGCTGCCTCTTTACCTTTGGCGCCAAGTGTGGCTAATTGCAAACTTTTCATCGAGCTCAAACATCGTGATACGCTCAAAGATCACTTACACAAGCTGATTTAATGCATAAGCACTGCCTACATGTTGACTCTAAGACAGGTTAATTGTACCCACTAGTGATGGGTACTCTATAATCCTTAGTTGGTGCTTCACTAGTGGCCACCACTGACACATTATATGCATGCATAAAATTCTTCTCTTATTAGGCATTAGATATACGACAGGATATGGATCTTCAGATGTTAAAATGTTGTTTCATTGTTAATGGTAATAGTCTATCGCGGCTCTTTTGTTTTGTTTAACATTCTCTACAACAATGGTTCGTGCTTCTACAATGGTTCTGTCTCCACCATAATGGTTCTGTCACCATCAGAATGGTTCTGTCTCCACCAGAATGGTTCTGTCTCCACCAGAATGGTTCTGTCTCCACCATAATGGTTCTGTCTCCACCATAATGGTTCTGTCTCCACCATAATGGTTCCGTCTCCACCATAATGGTTCCGTCTCCACCATAATGGTTCTGTCTCCACCAGAATGGTTCTGTCTCCACCATAATGGTTCTGTCTCCACCATAATGGTTCTGTCTCCACCAGAATGGTTCTGTCTCCACCAGAATGGTTCTGTCTCCACCAGAATGGTTCTGTCTCCATCAGAATGGTTCTGTCACCACCAGAATGGTTCCGTCTCCATCAGAATGGTTCTGTCTCCACCATAATGGTTCTGTCTCCATCATAATGGTTCTGTCTCCACCATAATGGTTCTGTCTCCACCAGAATGGTTCTGTCTCCACCATAATGGTTCTGTCTCCACCATAATGGTTCTGTCTCCACCAGAATGGTTCTGTCTCCGCCAGAATGGTTCTGTCACCACCAGAATGGTTCCGTCTCCATCAGAATGGTTCTGTCTCCGTCAGAATGGTTCTGTCACCACCAGAATGGTTCTGTCTCCACCAGAATGGTTCTGTCACCACCAGAATGGTTCCGTCTCCATCAGAATGGTTCTGTCTCCACCAGAATGGTTCTGTCACCACCAGAATGGTTCTGTCTCCACCAGAATGGTTCTGTCACCACCAGAATGGTTCCGTCTCCATCAGAATGGTTCTGTCTCCATCAGAATGGTTCTGTCTCCATCAGAATGGTTCTGTCTCCATCAGAATGGTTCTGTCTCCACCATAATGGTTCTGTCTCCCCCAGAATGGTTCTGTCTCCCCCAGAATGGTACATTCTACAACACCCACACACTCTAGTTCTGCTGTTGCTGAATCATATCTCTTCTGATGTTGATCAGAAGAGAGAACTATCAACATCAGAGGCCCGAGACTGTTCAACACGCTTCCACTACACATAAGGGACATAACTGGCCGACCCCTCACAGTGTTCAAGAGAGAACTATCAACATCAGAGGCCCGAGACTGTTCAACACGCTTCCACTACACATAAGGGACATAACTGGCCGACCTCTCACAGTGTTCAAGAGAGAACTATCAACATCAGAGGCCCGAGACTGTTCAACACGCTTCCACTACACATAAGGGACATAACTGGCCGACCTCTCACAGTGTTCAAGAGAGAACTATCAACATCAGAGGCCCGAGACTGTTCAACACGCTTCCACTACACATAAGGGACATAACTGGCCGACCTCTCACAGTGTTCAAGAGAGAACTATCAACATCAGAGGCCCGAGACTGTTCAACACGCTTCCACTACACATAAGGGACATAACTGGCCGACCTCTCACAGTGTTCAAGAGAGAACTATTAACATCAGAGGCCCGAGACTGTTCAACACGCTTCCACTACACATAAGGGACATAACTGGCCGACCCCTCACAGTGTTCAAGAGAGAACTTGATAAACACCTCCAAAGGATACCTGATCAACCAGGCTGTGACTCATACGTCAGGCTGCGAGCAGCCGCGTCCAACATCCTGGTGGACCAGTCCAGCAACCAGACTGAGCCGGTCGGAGCCAGTCGGCCGAGCGGACAGCACACTGCACTTGTGATCCTGTGGTACCGGGTTCGATCCCGGGCGCCGGCGAGAAACAATGGACAGTTTCTTTCACCCTATGCCCCTGTTACCTAGCAGTAAAATAGGTACCTGGGTGTTAGTCAGCTGTCACGGGCTGCTTCCTGGGGGTGGAGGCCTGGTCGAGGACCGGGCCGCGGGGACACAAAAGCCCCGAAATCATCTCAAGATAACCTCAAGAAGATAACCAGGAAGCCTGATCGAGAACCGGTCCACAGGGACGCTAAGCCCCGAAACCATCTTAAGGTAACCTCAAGGTAAGATATATTAATTACTAACCTTTCAAAACTAAGGTAATTTTTTTCAGTCTTACCAATAATGCGTTGGGGTTATTGAAATCAGATCAATAAGAAACTTTTAAGGGTTCGCTACTGAACTGTTCGCATCACGCTACTGAAATTTTGATAAAAGTGCAATAAGTTTATCCAACCCCGCTGCCAGACCTCTTCCAGTGTAACTTTCTATAAGGAAAGCATAAGTGGCGAAAGAATATCTATATTTCTTGAGCTTGATCTGAACCCGGTCGGCTGACGAGGAGTCACAATAACGTGGCTGAAGAATGTTGACCAGACCACACACTAGAAAGTGAAGGGACGACGACGTTTCGGTCCGTCCTGGACCATGCTCAAGTCAATTGTGACTTGAGAATCAATCTGATTGACACAATCGACATGAGAATTGTCCAGGACGGACCGAAACGTCGTCGTCTCTTCACTTTCTGGTGTGTGGTCTGGTCAACGGTCGGCTGACTCAACCCTACCACCCCTTAAAATGTTCTCTCCGTAAGGTAACCGTAAAATATACAACAAAAAGCTAATCGCTATCACAACAGGGTGATAGCGATTAGATATAACGATAAATATCGTTATATTTATCGTTACCTAAATACTTCAGCTGTGTATGTGACACTTAGCCCAAGAATGACAGCATTCAAGGGGCGCCGTGTTAAAATACAAGAACTAATAGCCCCTCATGTTAAATACAACAACAATAGCCCCTCATGTTAAATACAACAACAATAGCCCCTCATGTTAAATACAACAACCAATAGCCCCTCATGTTAAAACAACAACAATAACCCCTCATGTTAAAACAACAACCAATAGCCCCTCATGTTAAAACAACAACCAATAGCCCCTCATGTTAAAACAACAACAATAACCCCTCATGTTAAAACAACAACAATAACCCCTCATGTTAAAACTACAACAATAGCCCCTCATGTTAAATACAACAACCAATAGCCCCTCATGTTAAATACAACAACCAATAGCCCCTCATGTTAAAACAACAACCAATAGCCCCTCATGTTAAAACAACAACCAATAACCCCTCATGTTAAAACAACAACCAATAGCCCCTCATGTTAAAACAACAACAATAACCCCTCATGGTAAAACAACAACCAATAGCCCCTCATGTTAAAACAACAACCAATAGCCCCTCATGTTAAAACAACAACCAATAGCCCCTCATGTTAAAACAACAACCAATAACCCCTCATGTTAAAACAACAACCAATAGCCCCTCATGTTAAATACAACAACCAATAGCCCCTCATGTTAAATACAACAACCAATAGCCCCTCATGTTAAAACAACAACCAATAGCCCCTCATGTTAAAACAACAACCAATAGCCCCTCATGTTAAAACAACAACCAATAACCCCTCATGTTAAAACAACAACCAATAGCCCCTCATGTTAAATACAACAACCAATAGCCCCTCATGTTAAATACAACAACCAATAGCCCCTCATGTTAAAACAACAACCAATAACCCCTCATGTTAAAACAACAACCAATAGCCCCTCATGTTAAAACAACAACCAATAACCCCTCATGTTAAAACAACAACCAATAACCCCTCATGTTAAAACAACAACCAATAGCCCCTCATGTTAAAACAACAACCAATAACCCCTCATGTTAAAACAACAACAATAACCCCTCATGTTAAAACAACAACAATAACCCCTCATGTTAAAACAACAACAATAACCCCTCATGTTAAAACAACAACAATAACCCCTCATGTTAAAACAACAACAATAACCCCTCATGTTAAAACAACAACAATAACAACCATTCATCTTAAAACAACGTTAATAATCCAACACGTCAAAACAATTACAATCCCCCCCCCCCCGTTAAAACAACAAAAACTCCTCTTGTTAAAGCAATAACAATAACCACTTATGTTAAAACAAGAAAAACATATGTTAAAGAAACAACAACAACAATATTAACTGCACAAGCGGCTCAGGCTTGGGTACAAATATTACTGGGAATATGGAATAGGTGTTAATGGTAATGAAACAAAGTCTAAAATATGTGGGCCTGACGGCTGAGTGGACAGCGCTCGGGATTCGTAGTCCCTAAGTTCCTAAAGTTCCGATCCCCGGTGGAGGCGGAAGCAAATGGGCAGAATTTCTTTCACCCTGATGCCTCCTGTTCACCTAGCAGTAAATAGGTACCTGGGAGTTAGACAGCTGCTACGGGCTGCTTCCTGGGGGATGTGTAACAAAAAGGAGGCCTGGTCGAGGACCGGGCCGCGGGGACGCTAAGCCCCGAAATAATCATCTCAAGATAACCAAAATGTGGTTATGTTAAGGTCTCACATTCTCACCAATTACGTTTCTTGATTGTCCGTTGATTAATGTACATAGAAACACAGAGATAAGGACTGTTCCTGAACAAATAGCCTTGATGTGTCACAACGGAAACATTGATGATATTCTGGAGAGATATAGAAGAATTTTGCACCAAGATTGTAACCTTTTGTTGAACTGACTGAATGTCTATTGCAAATTGTCTGTGTACCTATTCATAAAAGTATTTGTGTATAAACGTATGTCGTACCTAGTAGCCAGAACGCACTTCTCGGCCTACTATGCAAGGCCCGATTTGCCTATTAAGCCAAGTTTTCATGAATTAATGTTCTTTCGACTACCTAACCTACCTAACCTAACCTAACCTAACTTTTTCGGTTACCTAACCTAACATATAAAGATAGGTTAGGTTAAGTTAGGTAGGGTTGTTAGGTTCGGTCATATATCTACGTTATTTTTAAATCCAATAAAAATTAATTTACCTCATACATAATGAAATGGTTAGCTAAATTATTTCATTAGAAAAAAATTAGAGAAAATATATTAATTCAGGAAAACTTGGCTTATTAGGCAAATCGGGCCTTGCATAGTAGGCCGAGTACGACGTTCTGGCTACTAGGTATAACTACTGGGTACTAGGTATATATATATATATATATATATATATATATATATATATATATATATATATATATATATATATATATATATATATATATATATATATATATATATATATATATATATATATATATATATATATATATATATATATATATTACAATATTCTGTGGTGTGGAGGCAGAATAAAGCATGCAGATATTGGTCCAGAGCAACGATGGCTCTTGTCGAGAGTCTTCACTAGATCACAAAGATGGTTGTGTTACATACGACAAGTACCCAAGCATGGAGGAGTGTTAGACACCCTGAGCCAACTTGAGACAACAATCCTGGCTACCTCACAGATCTCAGTCTGTTAAAAGTATCTTGAAAGACTGTGTAACATGCCAGGAAAACGTTTCATAAATATGTCGATATCTTGGCCCCCGCCACTACGACAGGACAGAGTGGTACATCTGTCTTTTTTGTAACAACTTGTGTAAACTATATATGTACAGAATTGTCCAATACAAGTTTATATATGTTTATTTCTCTGTGCAACAAGTCGAGCAGTTTACTCAGAAGTAGCTCCTGATATGACTGCTTAATCCCTTATACAAGACTGAGCAGATTTCCGTAGATTTGCTGCACACCGATCATGCTCTAAGCTGATAATTTGAATCAATGGAGCTAATTTGTTAGCGGGAGAAGCTTGTTTGAGGGAAATGTGTTAACAAAACACAGTCTGTACCGCACTGGAACATCATCAGTGCAAATAGAAATTTATTCCGCCCAAAGGCTAATAGCGAGGAGGTTTTTATGAAAGGATGGTAGGGATTATCAAACGATGTTCAAGATAGACGTCATACTGCCAGAAAATAAATATCACAATATGGTTGCAGCTGGCAATCCCAATCATTATGGACGAAGAGGAGGAGGATGTGGGAGAGAATCAGAAATAGCGAGAATCCGTCTTGGATACAAATATTCATGGCGATATGGAATGGAAACAACAGTTGATCAGCGAAGTTGCAGAATCTGTGGTGAGAGTGATGGACACCGTCTTGACCACTATCTACGTGAATGTGAACACCTGAGAGACATTAGAAATATGTGTAGAATAATAAACCCCACATTGTTTGAGTTAGGAAAACACTATTTGTCAAATATTGATACTGTTCTTAATTAAAAAATTCCCCCATTTTGCACCCGCAAGGTAACGTAAACTTTAAAGGGTTGACAGATGTTAATCTTCTTGTTTGAGGAGCTGTTCACTTGAGACAGTTAAGCAAGTCCCAGCTGTGTCTGGGTACAAGTGACAGGATGAACAACCCAGCGGGTTTTCTTCCTATTGGGGAGTGTTGTACATGCTGCTATGGCGGTGTGTCCACTCACAGGATGAGTGGCGCTGCCCAATACTGTCACTATGGCGTTGTGTCCACTCACAGGATGAGTGGCGCTGCCCAATACTGTCACTATGGCGGTGTGTCCACTCACAGGATGAGTGGCGCTGCCCAATACTGTCACTATGGCGGTGTGTCCACTCACAGGATGAGTGACGCTGCCCAATACTGTCACTATGTCGGTGTGTCCACTCACAGGATGAGTGGCGCTGCCCAATACTGTCACTATGGCGGTGTGTCCACTCACAGGATGAGTGGCGCTGCCCAATACTGTCACTATGGCGGTGTGTCCACTCACAGGATGAGTGGCGCTGCCCAATACTGTCACTATGGCGGTGTGTCCACTCACAGGATGAGTGGCGCTGCCCAATACTGTCACTATGGCGGTGTGTCCACTCACAGGGTGAGTGGTGCTGCCCAATACTGTCACTATGGCGGTGTGTCCACTCACAGGATGAGTGACGCTGCCCAATACTGTCACTCTGGCGGTGTGTCCACTCACAGGATGAGTGGCGCTGCCCAATACTGTCACTATGGTGGTGTGTCCACTCACAGGATGAGTGGCGCTGCCCAATACTGTTACTATGGCGGTGTGTCCACTCACAGGATGAGTGACGCTACCCAATACTGTCACTATGGCGGTGTGTCCACTCACAGGATGAGTGACGCTGCCCAATACTGTCACTATGGCGGTGTGTCCACTCACAAGATGAGTGACGCTGCCCAATACTGTCACTATGGCGGTGAGTCCACTCACAGGATGAGTAGCGCTGCCCAATACTGTCACTATGGTGGTGTCCACTCACAGGATGAGTGACGCTGCCCAATACTGTCACTATGGCGTTGTGTCCACTCACAGGATGAGTGACGCTGCCCAATACTGTCACTATGGCGTTGTGTCCACTCACAGGATGAGTGGCGCTGCCCAATACTGTCACTATGGTGGTGTGTCCACTCACAGGATGAGTGGCGCTGCCCAATACTGTCACTATGGCGGTGTGTCCACTCACAGGATGAGTGGCGCTGCCCAATACTGTCATTATGGCGGTGTGTCCACTCACAGGATGAGTGACGCTACCCAATACTGTCACTATGGCGGTGTGTCCACTCACAGGATGAGTGGCGCTGCCCAATACTGTCACTATGGCGGTGTGTCCACTCACAGGATGAGTGGCGCTGGCCAATACTGTCACTATGGCGGTGTGTCCACTCACAGGATGAGTGGCGCTGGCCAATACTGTCACTATGGCGGTGTGTCCACTCACAGGATGAGTGGCGCTGCCCAATACTGTCACTATGGCGGTGTGTCCACTCACAGGATGAGTGGCGCTGCCCAATACTGTCACTATGGCGGTGTGTCCACTCACAGGATGAGTGACGCTGCCCAATACTGTCACTATGGCGGTGTGTCCACTCACAGGATGAGTGGCGCTGCCCAATACTGTCACTATGGAGGTGTGTCCACTCACAGGATGAGTGACGCTGCCCAATACTGTCACTATAGCGGTGTGTCCACTCACAGGATGAGTGGCGCTGCCCAATACTGTCACTATGGCGGTGTGTCCACTCACAGGATGGGTGGCGCTGCCCAATACTGTCACTATGGCGGTGTGTCCACTCACAGGATGAGTGGCGCTGCCCAATACTGTCACTATGGCGGTGTGTCCACTCACAGGATGGGTGGCGCTGCCCAATACTGTCACTATGGCGGTGTGTCCACTCACAGGATGAGTGACGCTGCCCAATACTGTCACTATGGCGGTGTGTCCACTCACAGGATGAGTGGCGCTGCCCAATACTGTCACTATGTCGGTGTGTCCACTCACAGGATGAGTGACGCTGCCCAATAGACTCGCTCCTCGGGGCAAAATTTAATTACAAAAAACATTGATTCATATGGCAGATGATTCTACTCAAAATGTGCCACGTAGTGCAGCACACTAATGAACGCGGACCTCTGACTCCAGTACTGTCATTCGCAAAGGAGACAGAAATTCCTCATAAATGGGTGACAGAGAGTTGATACAATCATCTTTAGAACATAATAAATAGGTGGAATGAAGTCTGGACTAGGAAATTCCTAACGTCATTACGACTTAATACTTAAAATTATTAATACTTAATACTTAACATCATTAAAATTCCCCTATACAACAAAGTTTACATCCAACGAGGTAACCTCATTTTGATGGATAGTAATAAGGTAAATCAGGATCAGGTAAGATAGATCAGGATCTATTTTACCTCATGGATCAGGTATAACAGTACCCATCTTGCCAGACACCCAGCAGGCTAGTTTGAGGAGAGTTAAAAAGTCTTTCTACGGAAACTATATCCCAGAAGACATTAGGAAAATGAGTACATTTGGAGTCAGTGGGCCGAATAGATCGGATAGATCTATAGATGCCCGGATAGATCCTGGGTAACCCCCAGCCTGCTACAACATAGCACAAAGACCCACATACATCAGCTCAATACATCTGGCCTCAAAGAACAGCTGTATGACCGTGCAAAGAAAACCCAAGAATACAATATTAATACAATCAATACAATGCATTCACCTGGACTGTATTCACCTAGTTGTGCTTGCGGGGGTTGAGCTCTGGCTCTTTAGGCCCGCCTCTCAACTGTCAATCAACTGCTTTTTATAATTGGCTGTATGGGTCTCGAACCCTGGACCCTACGCGTGTGAGGTCGAAGCTCTATCGACTTTAATATGAGTAGTCTTAATAAATAATTTTATAGTGATTACTTAGTAATTACATTATTTATAGTAATAGTTTGTCTTGCGTCAGTTCTTTAAAGTTGGACCTCAAGTTGAAATCTCCCAAACCCGGAATAATGTGGAATATAATCTAGTTATATTATATTATAACTACAGCATTACACATATTCCACGTTATCTTGAGGTTATCATGAGATGATTTCGGGGCTTTAGTGTCCCCGCGGCCCGGTCCTCGACCAGGCCTCCACCCCCAGGAAGCAGCCTGTGACAGCTGACTAACACCCAGGTACCTATTTTACTGCTAGGTAACAGGGGCATAGGGTGGAAGAAACTCTGCCCATTGTTTCTCGCCGGCGCCCGTGATCGAACCCGGGACCATAGGATCACAAGTCCAGCGTGCTGTCCACTCGGCCGACCGGCTCCCCGTGGGGCTACATTTAGAAGAGAGTGACGAGGTTATACCTATGATAGCAGAGATCTTGCGAACTACTATACCTATGATAGCAGAGACCTTGCGAACTACTATACCTATGATAGCAGAGACCTTGCGAACTACTATACCTATGATAGCAGAGATCTTGCGAACTACTATACCTATGATAGCAGAGATCTTGCGAACTACTATACCTATGATAGCAGAGATCTTGCGAACTACTATACCTATGATAGCAGAGACCTTGCAAACTACTATACCTATGATAGCAGAGATCTTGCGTACTACTATACCTATGATAGCAGAGATCTTGCGAACTACTTTACCTATGATAGCAAAGATCTTGCGTACTACTATACCTATGATAGCAGAGATCTTGCGAACTACTATACCTATGATAGCAGAGATCTTGCGAACTACTATACCTATGATAGCAGAGATCTTGCGAACTACTATACCTATGATAGCAGAGATCTTGCGTACTACTATACCTATGATAGCAGAGATCTTGCGTACTACTATACCTATGATAGCAGAGATCTTGCGAACTACTATACCTGTGATAGCAGAGATCTTGCGTACTACTATACCTATGATAGCAGAGATCTTGCGAACACCGTAGTTCATGACACTATAAGATATCACAAACGATTGCAACAATCCCACAAACAACTCATGAGGACATTCACTTCCTTAAACAAAAGCAAAGCAAAAAGCAAAACAAATAGAGACAATCCCTGCTCCTAAAAAGGTGTGTGAGTTTAGATAGATATATAATTTGTTGATAACTATAGATTATTGTATTTCGTTGTCACTAAACCCTACATTGGTGACTGGGAATGGTATCTGATTACCAGTGGCCAGATTCACGAAGCAGTTACGCAAGCACTTACAAACCTGGGGCCAGATTCACGAAGCAGTTACGCAAGCACTTACGAACCTGGGGCCAGATTCACGAAGCAGTTACGCAAGCACTTACAAACCTGGGGCCAGATTCACGAAGCAGTTACGCAAGTACTTACGAACCTCGGGTCAGATTCACGAAGCAGTTACGCAAGCACTTACGAACCTGGGGCCAGATACACGAAGCAGTTACGCAAGCACTTACGAACCTTGGGTCAGATTCACGAAGCAGTTACGCAAGCACTTACGAACCTCGGGCCAGATAGACGAAGCAGTTACGCAAGCACTTACGAACCAGCCAGAGTGTAAACACAGCCCCCCCCCCATCCACACACACACATGACTCCCTTAAACTCCAAAGGCCAATAAAGCATCGTCCTAGTGCTTTATTATAAATTATAATACATCAAAAGTTGTGCTGTATGATCTAAATTGTGCCACAAGACTCTACTAATGTTGGACAACGGAAGCGTTAGCGAGAGGTGAGAAGCGAGCAGTGAAAAACGTCTCGCAACGGGAGAAATGTTTCTCAAATGTTTCTTTCACCCTGACGCCCCTGTTGACCTAGCAGTATATAGGTACCTAGGAGTTAGACAGCTGCCACGGGCTGCTTCCTGGGGATGTGTAACAAACAGGAGGCCTGGTCGAGGACCGGGCCGCGGGAACGCTAAGCCCAGAAATCATCTCAAGATAACCTCAAGATAACGGGTATACCTGCCTTCTCCCTCACAACATCATCAAGATTGGTATCCATCTCTGTTCAACACCACAAACCATAAGTAATTGTTTGTATATCGACTAAGATTCCATTGAGATTACATTATATAATTTTTAAAACAATTAAAGTAGGAACAGAGGTGTTATATAACAGAAGATCAGTCCAAACCTCGATTGGAACACACAGTAATTAATGAACACATTTGTACAGTACACTGTTGATAAGTAAAATTATTCATTTCAAGTAGAATTAGTCAACAAATATATATATATATATATATATATATATATATATATATATATATATATATATATATATATATATATATATATATATATATATATATATATATATGTCGTACCTAATAGCCAGAACGTACTTCTCGGCCTACTATGCAAGGCCCGATTTGCCTAATAAGCCAGGTTTCCTGAATTAATATATTTTCTCTAATCTTTTTCTTATGAAATGATAAAGCTACCCATTTCATTATGTATGAGGTCAATTTTGTTTTATTGGAGTTAAAATTAACGTAGATATATGACCGAACCTAACCAACCCTACCTAACCTAACCTAACCTATCTTTATAGGTTAGGTTAGGTTAGGTAACCGAAAAAGTTAGGTTAGGTTAGGTTAGGTAGGTTAGGTAGTCGAAAAACAATTAATTCATGAAAACTTGGCTTATTAGGCAAATCGGGCCTTGCATAGTAGGCTGAGAAGTGCGTTCTGGCTACTACGTACGACATATATATATATATATATATATATATATATATATATATATATATATATATATATATATATATATATATATATATATATATATATATATATATATATATATATATATATATATATATATATATATATATATATATATATTGGTGTATACTGGCAGCAGGTTTTCTTTCAAACATGTTTCATTGAATATGACCGCATATTCTGTATTTATTATTTTCTGGTTTAGGGCTTCTATCCCTCTAACTATTTTCTTAGCATCAGGGCTTAATTGAAATAGGAGTTCTCCAAAACTCATTTTCGTACTTTTAAGGTGAAGAAAAGAAGTGATTTACTATAGAGTATATTACACTTATTTGTATAATTTGCACGACGTTTCGAACCTCCATGGTTCATTCTCAAGTGAACAGATCTTACAATACTAGTTGATTTTATACCCGCATTAGGTCAGGTGATAATACAATGAAGGTGAAAACATGGGGGGATACATAAGGGATAAACATAGGGGCTGCAGAAGGCTTATTGGCCCATACGAGGCATCTCCTATCTAAACACAAAGATTAATCCAGTGTAATTGGCCTATTATGTTGGACATTGTCTTCTGTGTTGGCATCGATATGTTCTTGTCTTGTCCTTACTCTCATGGTGGGTAGAGTAAATAGTTCCGTGATTTGGGTGTTCATGGTAGGTCGCTCTATTCTTATGTGAATTGCCTCAAGAATTTGTAATCTTCTTGAATCTTGGGTTTTGTCTATTATGCAAGTATTCTTGTTCAACATTTCTCTTGTTAGAGTAATGTCATGGGCTTGTCTCATGTGATTCCTAGGGGCACCAGATTGAAGATGGCATGTCAAACGCCTCGTCAGCTTGGTCGACGTCATACCTATGTACTTACATTGAAGGTTACATCCTTCGTGGGGGCAAGTGTACATGTATACAACGCTTGACTGCTGTAGAGGGTTCTCCGTCGGCTTCGGGCTGTTTTTGATAAGGAGTTCGGAAGTCTTCTTGGTTTTGTAGAATATTATCAGGTTTATGTTTTGGTTAGGAGTAGTGCTTTTTACTCCTTTACGGATTATTTCTTTCATTATTCTTTCCTCTTTTATATGTTCACTGTGCATGGTTGATTTGTAATATAATTTTATTGGGGGTGTTGTGGTTTCTGTTCTAGGTTCTGAATTATACCAACGGAGGTTAATGTTAAGACGGTTAATGGTTTATGTTAAGACGCATAAACCAGGTAACCCACTACGCCCTATAATCAGCCAAATACCAACCCCAACTTATCACCTGGCAAAGAAACTCAATGAACTCCTAACTCCATACACTCCAAGTAAGTTTAGTCTACAATCATCAGCAGATTTCCTAGAATTGATCAAATCTACCCAGCCCGATGGAATCATCGCTTCCCTGGACGTTGAATCCCTTTTTACCAACGTCCCAGTCGACACAACCATAGGAATGATACTGGACAGAGTATACAGAGACGAGAGCACCCCCAAATTAGACATACCTGAGCCACACTTGAAAAGTCTTCTCGAACCATATACAAAGGAAGCCCCTTTCATCAGTCCATAAGGAGACATGTATTTACAAATAGACGGAGTAGCAATGGGCTCCCCCTTAGGAGTTTTATTTGCTAATTTTTATATGGGAACCATCGAAGATAGGGTCTTCAGTAGCAGACAAAAACCAACTGTATACTGCCGTTATGTAGATGACATATTCGTAATAGTAAAAGACTCAGATGAACTAATTGACCTAAAAAGACACCTAGAGAGAGAGTCAGTACTCCGATTTACACATGAAAATAGTGAAAATAACAGTCTGCCATTCTTGGATGTACTAATAACAAAAACAGGAACCTCTTTAAGCACCAACGTATATACCAAGCCCACCAACATAGGATTATGCCTGAACGGTAGAAGTGAGTGCCCCCAAAGATACAAAGCCAGTGTTCTCAATGCTTATATTCGTCGAGCGCTTACCCACTGCTCTGAATGGAGCAACGTGAGTAGAGAGTTTGAAAGAGTAACTCAGGTATTGGTGAACAACGGATATAGCAACGCGGAAATAAACGCTGCTATAAGAAGACACTTGGACCGTTGGTATAATTCAGAACCTAGAACAGAAACCACAACACCCCCAATAAAATTATATTACAAATCAACCATGCACAGTGAACATATAAAAGAGGAAAGAATAATGAAAGAAATAATCCGTAAAGGAGTAAAAAGCACTACTCCTAACCAAAACATAAACCTGATAATATTCTACAAAACCAAGAAGACTTCCGAACTCCTTATCAAAAACAGCCCGAAGCCGACGGAGAACCCTTTACAGCAGTCAAGCGTTGTATACATGTACACTTGCCCCCACGAAGGATGTAACCTTCAATGTAAGTACATAGGTATGACGTCGACCAAGCTGACGAGGCGTTTGACATGCCATCTTCAATCTGGTGCCCCTAGGAATCACATGAGACAAGCCCATGACATTACTCTAACAAGAGAAATGTTACTGTTGGTGGTAATTCAAAAACCTTACTTTTCACTGTTGGTGGTAATTCAAAAACCCAAGATTCAAGAAGATTACAAATTCTTGAGGCAATTCACATAAGAATAGAGCGACCTACCATGAACACCCAAATCACGGAACTATTTACTCTACCCACCATGAGAGTAAGGACAAGACAAGAACATATCGATGCCAACACAGAAGACAATGTCCAACATAACAGGCCAATTACACTGGATTAATCTTTGTGTTTAGATAAGAGATGCCTCGTATGGGCCAATAAGCCTTCTGCAGCCCCTATGTTTATCCCTTATGTATCCCCCCATGCTTTCACCTTCATTGTATTTTCACCTGACCTAATGCGGGTATAAAATCAACTAGTATTGTAAGATCTGTTCACTTGAGAATGAACCATGGAGGTTCGAAACGTCGTGCAAATTATACAAATAAGTGTAATATACTCTATAGTAAATCACTTCTTTTCTTCACCTTAAAAGTACGAAAATGAGTTTTGGAGAACTCCTATTTCAATTAAGCCCTGATGCTAAGAAAATAGTTAGAGGGATAGAAGCCCTAAACCAGAAAATAATAAATACAGAATATGCGGTCATATTCAGTGAAACATATATATATATATATATATATATATATATATATATATATATATATATATATATATATATAACTGAAAACTCACACCCCAGTTTCAGTTGTATATAGTCCTGGGGACCATTCAGGCTTGTTTGCATATATATATATATATATATATATATATATATATATATATATATATATATATATATATATATATATATATATATATATATATATATATATATATATATATATATATATATATATATATAAATTCGTGTTAGAATTATTAATCTTACTTTTTCGGTCATATATATATATATATATATATATATATATATATATATATATATATATATATATATATGACCGAAAAAGTAAGATTAATAATTCTAACACGAATTTTCTCGATCTTTCGTACATTTCTTTTCACTGTTGGTGGTAATTCAAAAATCAATTCTCCAAAATTCATTTTTATTTCTAGTCTGACGTCGGCGTTTCGTAAAACTTATTACATTTTCAAAGACTTTAGTTTACACATACACAACTGAATAGAACTTACACATCTCCGATTTGTTTATATCTACATTTGAGTGAGGTGGATGGGGTGGGGTGGTATTTAATAGGGTATTAATTTCATCAACACAAGACAGAACACGAAACAATGGGTATTGAATGGAAGTGATTGTAGAAAGCCTATTGGTCCATATTTCTTGATGCTTCTATATTGGAGCGGAGTCTTGAGGTGGGTAGAATATAGTTGTGCATTAATTGGCTGTTGATTGCTGGTGTTGACTTCTTGATGTGTAGTGCCTCGCAAACGTCAAGCCGCCTGCTATCGCTGTATCTATCGATGATTTCTGTGTTGTTTACTAGGATTTCTCTGGCGATGGTTTGGTTGTGGGAAGAGATTATATGTTCCTTAGTGGAGCCCTGTTGCTTATGCATCGTTAAACGCCTGGAAAGAGATGTTGTTGTCTTGCCTATATACTGGGTTTTTTGGAGCTTACAGTCCCCAAGAGGGCATTTGAAGGCATAGACGACGTTGGTCTCTTTTAAAGCGTTCTGCTTTGTGTCTGGACACAAAGACAAGGGAACCACAAGACTTAATGTAACACGATAATTTCTTGAGACAGCAACGAAAAATTATCACTGAGGCAACCAGTATGCCTTTAAATTAATATAATTAATGCATGCAATGGAGCAGTGCTTCCAATCTTTCTGGATTCGTGGCACTATTTTCTGATAATCACAAGATTCGCCTTCCCTCTGCCGCAGTTTCTTAACTGAAAAAATTGCCCACAGTTTTTTGAGGACTGGCAGCTTAATTTTCTAATACTGATGCAGACGACGAGTCACAATAACGTGGCTGAAGATATGATAACCGTCGATATCAAGTCGATATCACAATCGACTTGATAATGGTCCAGAACGGACCGAAATGTCGTCGTCTCCTCATCTAATAATCAATAGACCTGCGTGACCCCAAACACTAAAATTTGAAAACAAACAAAATTAGCTAATCACAATGCCCACCACTTCCTAATTCTCGATAATTTAGACATAATAGTTCTCAGAAGTTAGGTTTCATGACTGCGTCCCACCGGCTGGGAACCACTACTCGAGAAAGTAAGTTGACCAGACCACACACTAGAAGGTGAAGGGACGACGACGTTTCGGTCCGTCCTGGACCATTCTCAAGTCGTATACTTGAGAATGACTTGAGAATGGTCCAGGACGGACCGAAACGTCGTCGTCCCTTCACCTTCTAGTGTGTTGTCTGGTCAAAATACTTTAGCCACGTTATTGTGACTCATCGCCTGCATAGTGAGAAAGTAACTTTATAGTTAGTGATTATTGATATAACACGCCACAGTAACATTATGTACACACGCTGCAGTGTGCCTGACATGCTAACCACAACTAATACTGAGACAAAGATTGTATGTAACAAGAAACTTATTTAGGTAATAAGTTGAAAACATCTCCATCCGGCCCAGAATCCCAGATAATGGCGACTTCAATGCCTGGCCGGGTTGCACAAGCGGCTCCGGCGATCAATTCTGCCACAATTACATTTATTAAATGATAAAATACTTCTTATCGGGTACAAAAACCCTTCAATGTTGAGTTTGAATTAATCGTTCAACATGCTACAAGTAATATGCATCCTTCTACTGGTGAAAATATCACATATATGAAATATAAACTGGCTTGTCAGTGTTGCATCAGTTGATGTGTTGACAAGAATATATAACCCTTAATTTTACAGCACCAGCGCATATTTTATATTAATAAAATATTATATCTAAGATACATTAGCTGTGTGTGCAGGTTGCAACAACACTCTTAAAGTCAGTATGCAATTGAAGAACTGCAACATGCAGTTCTTCATGCAAATTAAATTATATTTGTTAATAGACCACAACGTATTATTTAAACACCACAGAGCTTGTGGTCTATAAATAATAGACCAACAAAACTAACCTCATTAGCATCGGTTACATCTATTATAAATAATAACACTTTGCATATATTATAATAATAAATTGCATCTAGTAAATAATAACATTTGCATCTACTATATATAATAGACAAAGAAAACAACCTCTTTTTCATCGGTTAACTAAATTTAATTAGGAAAATGTAACGTGCAGATTAACTTAGAGAACTAAATCTTTACTAGCTTCTCATTTAATATCACTAACATCATTTCTTCTGCTAAGTACATGTAACTTATTGGACATTTGCATGTTTACCTGTCAGATGAGCTGCCACCTAACTAGCCCATGTTGAAGACGACACCTAACTAGCCCATGTTGAAGACGACACCTAACTAGCCCATGTTGAAGACGACACCTAACTAGCCCGTGTTGAAGACGACACCTAACTAGCCCATGTTGAAGACGACACCTAACTAGCCCATGTTGAAGACGACACCTAACTAGCCCGTGTTGAAGACGACACCTAACTAGCCCATGTTGAAGACGACACCTAACTAGCCCGTGTTGAAGACGACACCTAACTAGCCCATGTTGAAGACGACACCTAACTAGCCCATGTTGAAGACGACACCTAACTAGCCCATGTTGAAGACGACACCTAACTACCCCATGTTGAAGACGACACCTAACTAGCCCATGTTGAAGACGACACCTAACTAGCCCGTGTTGAAGACGACACCTAACTAGCCCATGTTGAAGACGACACCTAACTAGCCCATGTTGAAGACGACACCTAACTAGCCCGTGTTGAAGACGACACCTAACTAGCCCGTGTTGAAGACGAACATAACATACATAATATGATATCAAAAAACAATCAACGTAGAGCAACAATAAATGCAACACGTTATCTTCTTGAGGTTATCATGAGCTGATTTCGGGACTTAGCGTCACTGCGGCCCGGTCCTCGACCAGGCCGTAGTATTCCAGGCTCCGGTATACCCGGAGGCGGAAATAAATGGGCAGTGTTTCTTTCACCCTGATGCCCCTGTTCACCTAGCAGTAAATAGGTACCTGGGAGTTAGACAGCTGTTACGGGCTGCTTCCTGGGGATGTGTAACAAAAAGGAGGCCTGGTCGAGGACCGGGCCGCGGGGACGCTAAGCCTCGAAATCATCTCTACTTGGTCTTGGTAGATTCGCTACTTGGAACAAAATGTTCCAAGTAGCACGGGCTAAGGCGAGCCCGTAGCCTTAAGAAGCTTGCTGGAACTCTGGTCTCCCTATCAATTTCATTGTCTTTGATTTAACTAGTTAGTTAATGGAGCGGCAACAACAGACACATTCTTCCAGTAATGCCCAACTACTTGGGCTGGACGGTGGAGCGATGGTCTCGCTTCATGCAGGTCGGCGTTCAATCCCACGATTGTCCACACAAGTGGTTGGGCATCATTCCTTCCCTCCGTTTTTTTATTGTTGCCGCCGGAGGCAGCTAGTTTATTGTGCACCCCATACCTATCCTGTGAGCGGTAGCGCAAAAGCATTACAGAGGGCACAAAAGGTCTTTATCAGACCTCATCTTAAATTATTACATAAACAATTTCATCAATCCTTCACACCTTATAGATACAATGTCAGCTAGTTACAGAGAAAGTGCTATTACAAGAGCTACATATTTACAGTAAGTCATCATACATTAATGGTAGGTCTTGTCGCTAATACATAATAGTTTAACCAATGGGGATATTACAGAGTCATAGGGGAGCTTCTGTTTATTACTAGTTATCTTGAGTTATATTGAGTTGATTTCGGGGCTTTAGTGTCCCCGAGGCCCGGTCCTTGACCAGGCCTCAACCCCCAGGAAGCAGCCCGTGACAGCTGATTAACATCCAGGTACCTATTTACTGCTAGGTAACAGGGGCATTCAGGGTGAAAAAACTTTGCCCATTTGTTTCTGCCTCGTGCGGGAATCGAACCCGCGCCACAGAATTACGAGTCCTGCGCGCTATCCACTAGGCTACGAGGCCCCTAACCTCACAGCCCCTAGTCCTCACAATCCCATCCCAAATCGTTATCCTGTCCCCTTTCCAGTGCTATATAGTCCTAATGGCTTGGCGCTTTCTGTTGATAGTTCCCTTCCTTTCCAGTAAGGCCTATAAGTGAATCCTTGTACCTCTTCCCTCCCGGTCAAGATTAGATAATCCACACTGACACTTGTTATGTCTTGATGAGGCAATATACCTTTCCCTGACCTACTTAGTAGTAGTAGTAGTAACCATCCAAGAAGCTGGGAATGATCTTAAATGACCTAATAAGCAATAGTGCTCCTGACAAAACTATACTGTTGCAGAATCACCGTCAAATTAGCATTCATTAAAGAACTAAATCATATATTCACCCCTACTACAAGTGTTCAGTCTAGGTATTAGTATATAAGACAATATCGAACTACGGGCTCACCATAGCCCGTGCTACTTGGAACTTTTTGTTCCAAGTAGCGAATCTTGAACAACAACAACAAGTCCATGTAGTTCAGTACTTAAGTACATCTTGTAACAAATGAGTCATTACTTTCTGGCACGTGATGGTGCGTTTCTTAGGCCAAAACAACGTGGTAAACATACCCATACAGCCGGTCCCGCTGAGATTCCCCAACGTCAGGAAACTGGTGTACTATAGTGCCCTTATCCTAACCTACCAGAGAGCTCAAAACAGAAAACGGGACAGTATGTCAATTTCGCCACCCGCTTCCATTTTCTATTACGACGATTTGTCTCCTTATGTAACGCCTACGAGCGAAAAGCGACGGTCTTTGTAGGAGGACAGGTTGTAGGAGGACAGGTTGTAGGAGGACAGGTTGTAGGAGGCCAGGCTGTAGGAGGACAGGCTGTAGGAGGCCAGGTTGTAGGAGGACAGGTTGTAGGAGGACAGGTTGTAGGAGGCCAGGCTGTAGGAGGACAGGCTGTAGGAGGACAGGTTGTAGGAGGCCAGGCTGTAGGAGGACAGGCTGTAGGAGGACAGGCTGTAGGAGGCCAGGCTGTAGGAGGCCAGGCTGTAGGAGGACAGGCTGTAGGAGGACAGGCTGTAGGAGGCCAGGCTGTAGGAGGCCAGGCTGTAGGAGGACAGGCTGTAGGAGGCCAGGTTGTAGGAGGACAGGTTGTAGGAGGCCAGGCTGTAGAAGGCCAGGCTGTAGAAGGACAGGCTGTAGGAGGACAGGCTGTAGGAGGAGAGGCTGTAGGAGGACAGGCTGTAGGAGGACAGGTTGTAGGAGGACAGGTTGTAGGAGGACAGGCTGTAGAAGGACAGGTTATAGGACAGGTTGTAAGAGGACAGGTTGTAGGAGGACAGGTTGTAGGAGGACAGGTTGAAGGAGGACAGGTTGTAGGAGGACATGCTGTAGGAGGACAGGTTGTAGGAGGCCAGGCTGTAGGAGGACAGGCTGTAGGAGGACAGGTTGTAGGAGGACAGGCTGTAGGAGGACAGGTTGTAGGACAGGCTGTAGGAGGACAGGCTGTAGGAGGACAGGTTGTAGGAGGACAGGCAGTAGGAGGAAAGGTTGTAGGAGGCCAGGCTGTAGGAGGCCAGGCTGTAGGAGGACAGGTTGTAGGAGGACAGGTTGTAAGAGGACAGGTTGTAGGAGGCCAGGCTGTAGGAGGACAGGCTGTAGGAGGACAGGCTGTAGGAGGACAGGTTGTAGGAGGACAGGCTGTAGGAGGACAGGTTGTAGGACAGGCTGTAGGAGGACAGGCTGTAGGAGGAAAGGCTGTAGGAGGCCAGGCTGTAGGAGGCCAGGCTGTAGGAGGCCAGGCTGTAGGAGGACAGGCTGTAGGAGGACAGGTTGTAGAAGGACAGGTTGACCAGACGCGCGCGCGCACACTCTACACATGGCAATATGTAGCGGCCTACATGGCACATGTAGGCCGTAGGCCGTATGAGTCAAAATGCTATACTCTATTATAATGAGACTTTGATCCCTAATCATCAACAGAAGCAAAAACAGTTAAACTTCAGCATTGTTCTGTCAACGAAAATCTGACGATTCCTTTTGGCAAATTCAATTTGATACTTATTATTTTATGTTATTTATATATACATAGCTGAGTTGTAACATTCTTGTACAGCCACTATACCAAGCGTGGCGTTCCAGGCAGGTCGTTAATCCTAAGTATCCCTGGAATACGACCCGCCAAATCGTTTAACATCCAGGTACCCATTTACTGCTGGGTGAACAGAGGCTACAGTTAAGGATTGGTGCCTAGTCAATCCTCCCTGAGCATGGATACGAACCCAGACCAATGCGCTCGCGAAGCGCCGGGTGAGTGTCTTGTGTGGCCATCCATGCTGGATGGCCACACAAGAATATCCACGCTGGATGGATATGATGATGTGGCCATGATATATGTCCATGTGGCCATGATATATGTCCAAGTGGCCATGATATATGTCCAAGTGGCCATGATAAATGTCCAAGTGGCCATG
The DNA here is from genome assembly GCF_040958095.1 of Procambarus clarkii. NCBI lineage: Eukaryota > Metazoa > Arthropoda > Malacostraca > Decapoda > Cambaridae > Procambarus > Procambarus clarkii. The sequence goes on along the minus strand of NC_091188.1, from coordinate 37,163,753 downwards.
ATAAATGTCCAAGTGGCCATTATAAATGTCCAAGTGGCCATTATAAATGTCCAAGTGGCCATGATAAATGTCCAAGTGGCCATTATAAATGTCCAAGTGGCCATGATAAATGTCCAAGTGGCCATGATAAATGTCCAAGTGGCCATGATAAATGTCCAAGTGGCCATGATAAACGTCCAAGTGGCCATAATAAATGTCCAAGTGGCCATAATAAATGTCCAAGTGGCCATAATAAACGTTCAAGTGGCCATGATAAATGTCCAAGTGGCCATAATAAATGTCCAAGTGGCCATGATAAATGTCCAAGTGGCCATGATAAACGTCCAAGTGGCCATAATAAATGTCCAAGTGGCCATGGTAAACGTCCAAGTGGCCATAATAAATGTCCAAGTGGCCATGATAAACGTCCAAGTGGCCATGATAAACGTCCAAGTGGCCATAATAAATGTCCAAGTGGCCATAATAAATGTCCAAGTGGCCATGGTAAACGTCCAAGTGGCCATGGTAAACGTCCAAGTGGCCATGGTAAACGTCCAAGTGGCCATAATAAATGTCCAAGTGGCCATGGTAAACGTCCAAGTGGCCATGATAAACGTCCAAGTGGCCATAATAAATGTCCAAGTGGCCATAATAAATGTCCAAGTGGCCATGGTAAACGTCCAAGTGGCCATGGTAAACGTCCAAGTGGCCATAATAAATGTCCAAGTGGCCATGGTAAACGTCCAAGTGGCCATGATAAACGTCCAAGTGGCCATGGTAAACGTCCAAGTGGCCATAATAAATGTCCAAGTGGCCATGATAAACGTCCAAGTGGCCATGATAAACGTCCAAGTGGCCATGATAAATGTCCAAGTGGCCATGATAAACGTCCAAGTGGCCATGATAAATGTCCAAGTGGCCATGATAAACGTCCAAGTGGCCATGATAAATGTCCAAGTGGCCATGATAAACGTCCAAGAGGCCATGATAAACGTCCAAGTGGCCATGATAAACGTCCAAGTGGCCATGATAAACGTCCAAGTGGCCATGATAAACGTCCAAGTGGCCATGATAAACGTCCAAGTGGCCATGATAAACGTCCAAGTGGCCATGATAAACGTCCAAGTGGCCATGATAAATGTCCAAGTGGCCATGATAAACGTCCAAGTGGCCATGATAAACGTCCAAGTGGCCATGATAAACGTCCAAGTGGCCATAATAAACGTCCAAGTGGCCATGATAAACGTCCAAGTGGCCATGATAAACGTCCAAGTGGCCATGATAAACGTCCAAGTGGCCATGATAAACGTCCAAGTGGCCATGATAAACGTCCAAGTGGCCATGATAAACGTCCAAGTGGCCATGATAAACGTCCAAGTGGCCATGGTATACGTACTTGCGCATAAGGAACCAAAAATATAAATATTCTGTAAACCAAAAGTTTCCTGTAAATTAACTTTTAATGCCATCAGAGAACTTGAATATGAGGAAGGTCCTGAGAGTCATGCCATAAAGATTATTGTAAATACCTTGAAGACTGTTCTTCTCTTAAGAACATGAGA
>NC_091188.1:36932212-37157212 GCF_040958095.1 Procambarus clarkii | reverse complement strand
TCCTATAATAAAATGCCGTCATTCACAAAAACAAAAGACAGCTCTAAAATGGAGTGGATTAAGGATTAACGTTTCGTTAGGTTCCCATGAACTAAAAAAAAAAATTAAATTTGTTATTAACAGATGGGAGAACACCCTCTGGTGCAGCCTAATCCTGCTTCACTACACGCAGACACGATATAACAGGAACCTTACGGGCTATTCATGCCCGTGCCACCTCTTGGGTGGCTTAATCTTCATCACTCAAGCAAACATTGAAACCACACTACGTCCATGTGGGGAGGTAAGTAGGACAACATAATGCAGTATGCAGGATAGACAACATAATGCAGTATGCAGGATAGACAACATAATGCAGTATGCAGGATAGACAACATAATGCAACATTAAACTACCGCAGCTCAAGCGTCACAGCTTTAACTACCACCACCATGGTAGTTTAAGGAAGCACGTCTACCACCACCATGGTAGTTTAAGGAAGCACGTCTACCACCACCATGGTAGTTTAAGGAAGCACGTCTACCACCACCATGGTAGTTTAAGGAAGCACGTCTACCACCACCATGGTAGTTTAAGGAAGCACGTCTACCACCACCATGGTAGTTTAAGGAAGCACGTCTACCACCACCATGGTAGTTTAAGGAAGCATGTCTACCACCACCATGGTAGTTTAAGGAAGCATGTCTACCACCACCATGGTAGTTTAAGGAAGCACGTCTACCACCACCATGGTAGTTTAAGGATACATGTTAAAATTAACGTAGATATATGACCGAACCTAACCAACCCTACCTAACCTAACCTAACCTATCTTTATAGGTTAGGTTAGGTTAGGTAGCCGAAAAAGTTAGGTTAGGTTAGGTTAGGTAGTCGAAAAACAATTAATTCATGAAAACTTGGCTTATTAGGCAAATTGGGCCTTGCATAGTAGGGTGAGAAGTGCGTTCTGGCTACTAGGTACGACATATATATATATATGTGTATATAACGGAAATGTTCGTTTGTTCAAAATCGCTAATCTCCGAAAGTTCTTCACCGATTGCTTTGAAATTTTCACACAACGTTGCATTCGCATCCGAGCAGGTTTATATATACATACTATATTGATGTCACGTCTGAGACGGTAAAAAAAAAAAAACATGCTTTTTCTGAAAACTGTGATATTTTCATGTGTGTTTTTCATGTAAGGGAAATCTTGGAAACCTCTTTACCAATTGCTTTGAAATTTTGACACATTGTATTCAAATAGGCGCATCTTTTTATATATCTACTATATACATGCCTCACCTGTGACAGGAAAAAACATGTTTTTTTTTAAACAGTGCCATCTGTTGGACGTAAGAGCAACACACGCTGTAATCTCCGAAAGTGAGTCTTCTGATAGTGAGTCTTCTTCCGTGTTAATTTCCCTACCGATTTTTTTATCATCGGCAAATTTGCTAATGTTGCTACTCAAACCTGAATCTAAATCATTTATATATATTATAAACAGCAGAGGTCCCAGTACAGAGCCCTGAGGTACTCCACTAACATTATCCCACTCTGACCTAACCCCATTTATACTAACTCTCTGTTTCCTTTGGAATAGCCATGCCCTAATCCAACTTATTATAGCACCCCCAATTCTTCTTCCCTGATTGCTTTGAAATTTTAACACAACGTTGCATTCGAATAGGCACGTATATTTATATACCTACTATATAGATGCCACCCCTGTGACAGGTAAAAACATGCATTTTTTTTTAAATAGCGCCATCTGTTGCACATAATAGCAACATGCACGCTATACTAAATATGTCATGAATTAAATTTCAATGTTTCCGATTGCATTGATAAATTTTATTTTCATAGATTTCTATTTATTTTATTTTTTAATGAATTATTTTGTGAGACATTGTGTTGGAATTGAGCTGTGTTGCTTACCATACCATTCATTTCGTAAGTATATGTATAGATGCCACACCTGTGACAGGTAAAACTATGCTTCTCTTGAAAAACAGCATCATCTGTTGCATGTTAGAGCAACACACATGCTATACTAAATATGTTACAATTCCATTTCAATGTTTCTGATTGCATTGATAAATTGAATTTTCATAGATTTTTATTTATTTTCATTTTGGTTAAAATATTTTGTGTGAATTGTATTGGAATTCATCCGTGTTGTTTACCATACAATTCATTTCGTGAGTATAGTTTATTTTTTATTTTTACATATTTTCATTTCATTTTTTAACTGTTTTTCTTATATTTCAGTGATGGGAACATCAGATCACTTGATGTTCCCAATTTTCTGATGGGAACATCAGACCATTTGGGAAGGCATCGGACGAGGGAGTGGGGAATGGTGGGGATGACGAGGGGACAGTGGAGTGGGGAATGGTTGGGAAGACTGGGAGCAACGCACATCCACATGGACGATTTTATATATATATATATATATATATATATATATATATATATATATATATATATATATATATATATATATATATATATATATATATATATGTCGTACCTAGTAGCCAGAACGCACTTCTTGGCCTACTATGCAAGGCACGATTTGCCTAATAGGCCGAGTGATTTTCTTTATTTTCAATATATTGTTTCCAATTACTTTATTTGAAATATTATTATTATATTAGAAACATAAAATGTTGACTTAGTTGTGTTAGTTTAGGTTAGGTTTAGATAGGTTAGGTTAGGTAAGGTTGGTTAGGTTCGGTCATATATCTACGTTAGTTTAAACTCAGATTTCAAGAAATTAACTTATACATAATGAAATGGACAGATTTATAATTTCATAAGAAAAAAAATGAGAAAGTATATAAATTCAGGAAAACTTGGCTTATTAGGCAAATCGGGCCATGTATAGTAGGCCGAGTACGACGTTCTGGCTACTAGGTACAACATATATATATATATATATATATATATATATATATATATATATATATATATATATATATATATATATATATATGTATATATATATATATATATATATATATATATATATATATATATATATATATATGTATATATATATATATATATATATATATATATATATATATATATATATATATACACTAAGGAAACAAACATAGGAATGTGCCTGAATGCCAACAGTGACTGCCCAGACAGGTACAAGAGGAGTGTTGTTAACGCTTACCGTGACCGACCGTCGCACGTAAGCGACCGTGCTCTCAGCCACAGCTCAGAATGGAAGCAAGTCGACGAAGAACTCTGTAGGGTAAGGCAGGTCCTAGTCAACAACGGCTTCTCCAATGGTTTCGTGGAAGACATCATAAGAAGGAAAGTGAAACGCCATGCAACCTCTGAAGAGACAACTAACACAACACCTATACCCCCTATTAGACTATTTTACAGGAACTTCTTTTCCACAGCCCATAAAACGGAGGAAAGGGTCCTGAAAGATATTGTTAGTAGAAACGTTATCCCTACAGACAAAAATCAGAAGATACAACTGACAATTTACTATAAAACCAAAAAAACGGCCAGCCTACTCATGAGAAACTCTCCAGACACAAAGCAGAACGCTTTAAAAGAGACCAACGTCGTCTATGCCTTCAAATGCCCTCTTGGGGACTGTAAGCCTCAAAAAACTCAGTATATAGGCAAGACAACAACATCTCTTTCCAGGCGTTTAACGATGCATAAGCAACAGGGCTCCATTAAGGAACATATAGTCTCTTCCCACAACCAAACCATCACCAGAGAAATCTTAGCAAACAACACAGAAATCATCGATAGATACAGCGATAGCAGGCGGCTCGACGTCTGCGAGGCACTACACATCAAGAAGTCAACACCAGCAATCAACAGCCAATTAATGCACAACTATATTCTACCCACTTCAAGACTCCGCTCCAACATAGAAGCATCAAGAAATATGGGCCAATAAAAATAGGCCTTCTGCAGTTACCTACCTTTAATACCCATTGTTTCGTGTTCTGTCTTGTGTAAAAAGTTTATTTTCACCTCATCCAAAACTATTGTAACATGTCACCTCACCCAAATATAGGTATAAAAAACTCGAAGATGTTTAAGCTCTATTCAGTTAAACTTGTGTGTGTGTGTAAACTAAAGTCTTTGAAAATGTAATAAGTTTTACGAAATGCGCTCAAGCGTCGCGACAGACTAGAAATAAAAATGAATTTTGGAGAATTGATTTTTGAATTACCATCAACAGTGAAAAGAAACGTAAGATAGATCGAGAAAATTCGTGTTAGAATTATTAATCTTACTTTTTCGGTCATATTTAATAATATAGGTCTACAGGAAAGACTGCTACCAAAATATACTAATAAATATATATATATATATATATATATATATATATATATATATATATATATATATATATATATATATATATATATATATATATATATATATATATATATATATGTCGTACCAAGTAGCCAGAACGCACTTCTCAGCCTACTAGGCAAGGCCCGATTTGCCTAATAAGCCAAGTTTTCATGAATTAATTGTTTTTCGACTACCTAACCTACCGAACCTATTTTTTTCGGCTACCTAACCCAACCTAACCTATAAAGATAGGTTAGGTTAGGTAGGGTTGGTTAGGTTCGGTCATATATCTACGTTAATTTTAACTCCAATAAAAAAAAAATGACCTCATACATAATGAAATGGGTAGCTTTATCATTTCATAAGAAAAAAATTAGAGAAAATATATTAATTCAGGAAAACTTGGCTTATTAGGCAAATCGGGCCTTGCATAGTAGGCCGAGTACGACGTTCTGGCTACTAGGTACAACAACAACACTTATTTGTATAATTTGCACGTCGTGCAAATTATACAAATAAGTGTAAATACACTCTATAGTAAATCACTTCTTTTCTTCACCTTAAAAGTACGAAAATGAGTTTTGGAGAACTCCTATTCCAATTAAGCCCTGATGCTAAGAAAATAGTTAGAGGGATAGAAGCCCTAAACCAGAAAATAATAAATACAGAATATGCGGTCATATTCAATGAAACATGTTTGAAAGAAAACCTGCTGCCAGTATACACCAATATATATATATATATATATATATATATATATATATATATATATATATATATATATATATATATATATATATATATATATATATATATATATATATATATATATATACACTTTTCGCACTTTTCGACCTACTATGCAAGGCCCGATTTGCCTAATAAGCCAAGTTTGATGTTGATAGTTCTCTCTTGAACACTGTGAAGGGTCGGCCAGTTATGTCCCCTATGTGTAGTGGAAGCGTGTTGAACAGTCTCGGACCTCTGATGTTGATAGTTCTCTCTTGAACACTGTGAGGGGTCGGCCAGTTATGTACCTTATGTGTAGTGGAAGCGTGTTGAACGGTCTCGGGCCTCTGATGTTGATAGTTCTCTCTTGAACACTGAGGGGTCGGCCAGTTATGTCCCTTATGTGTAGTGTAAGCGTGTTGAACAGTCTCGGGCCTCTGATGTTGATAGAGTTCTCTCTCAGAGTACCTGTTGCGCCTCTGCTTTTCAACGGGGTTATTCTGCACATCCTGCCATGTCTTCTGGTTTCATGTGATGTTATTTCTGTGTGCAGGTTTGGGACCAGCCCCTCAATTATTTTCCACGTGTAGATTATTATGTATCTCTCCCACCTGCGCTCAAGGGAGAACAGATTTCGGCTCTTTAGTTGGTCCCAGTAATTTAGATGTTTTACTGAGTGGATTCTAGTAGTAAAGGATCTCTGCACGCTCTCCAGGTCAGCAATTTCTCCAGCTTTGAAAGGGGCTGTCATTGTGCAGCAGTACTCCACTCTAGAGAGCACAAGCGTTTTGAAAAGTATCATCATCGGTATAGCATCTCTAGTGTGAAAAGTTCTTGTTATCCAACCTGTCATTTTTCTTGCAGTTGTGACGGCTACTTTATTGTGTTCTTTAAAGGTAAGGTCTTCCGACATGAGTACACCCAGATCCTTTACATTGCCTTTTCGTTCTATGTTATGGTTTGCCTGAGTTTTGTACGTGGTTTCCGTTTTTATATTTTCAATTTTTCCGTAGCGCATGAGCTGGAACTTATCCTCGTTAAACACCATATTATTTTCAGTAGCCCATAGAAAGACCTGATCTACATCTGATTGGAGGTTTGCCGTGTCCTCTATGTTGCCAACTCTCATGAAAATCCTAGTGTCATCTGCAAAGGATGATACAGTGCTATAGGTTGTGTTGTTGTTTATGTCCGATATGAGGATGAGAAAGAGTACTGGAGCAAGCACAGTACCCTGGGGGACTGAGCTCTTCACGGTTGATGTGCTGGATTTTATTTTGTTGACTATTACACATTGGGTTCTATTAGTCAGGAAATTGTAGATCCATCTGCCTATTTTCCCGGTAATTCCTTTTGAACGCATTTTATGTGCAATAACACCATGGTCACATTTATCAAAAGCTTTTGCGAAATCTGTGTAAATTACATCAGCGTTTTGTTTGTCTTCCATAGCATCTAATGCCATATGATAGTGGTCCAGCAACTGCGACAGGCAAGAGCGCCCTGTTCTGAAACCATGTTGTCCGGGGTTATGAAGATGCTGTGATTCCATGTATTTTGTGATCTTCCTTCTTAGCACGCTCTCAAAAATTTTTATGATGTGCGATGTTAGTGCTATCGGTCTGTAATTTTTTGCCTCTGCCTTATTTCCTCCTTTATGGAGTGGTGCTATCTCTGCATTTTTTAGTATGTCAGGGATAACGCCAGTATCTAGGCTTTGTCTCCTCAGAATGTAAAGGGCCTGCGATAGTGTTTTTTTACAGTTCTTGATGAATATGGAGTTCCAAGAATCCGGGCCTGGTGCAGAGTGCATAGGCATACTGTTTATGGCTTCTTCAAAATCTAGTGGGGATAGGGCGACGTCTGATATATGATTTGATGTTGGTATCATACCCATGAAAAATTCATTTGGGTTATCAATCTATAGTGCGTTTAATGGCTCGCTGAAAACAGAGTCGTACTGCTTCATCAGTAACTCGCTCATTTCTTTTTTGTCATCGGTGAAAGTTCCATCTCCCTTTCGCAGGGGCCCGATACTAGATGTGGTTTTTGATCTTGATTTTGCATAGGAGAAAAAATATTTCGGATTTCTCTCTATTTCACTGATGGCCTTTTGCTCTCTTTGCCTCTCCTGGGTTTTGTATGATTCTTGTAGCTTGAGTTCAATTGTTTCTATTTCTCTACCTAACCTTCTTCGCCGTTCTTGAGATAGGGTGCGACTCTCAAGTTGTTCCGCGATTCGTTTTCTTCGCCTATATCTAATGCTTTGAAATTGCTTTGCTTTGAAATTTTCACACAACGTTGCATTCGCATCCGAACAGGTTTTTATATACATATTATATAGATGGCACGTCTGTTACGGTAAAAAAAACATTCTTTTGTGTGTGTTTTTCATGTGAGGGAAATCTTTGAAACCTCTTTACTGCTTGCTTTGAAATTTTTACACAACGTTGCATTCGAATAGGCGTTTTTTTTATATATATATATATAACTACTATATACATGCCTCACCTGTGACAGGATTTTTGTTTTTTTAAACAGCACCAACTGTTGGATGTAAGAGCAACATTTGCTGTAATCTCCTAAAGTTCTTCACCAATTGCACTGAAATCTTCACACAACGTTCCACTCGAATACTCGAATACGTTCATGTTTTTATATACCTACTATATAGATACCACCCCTGTGACAGGTAAAAACATGCTTTAAAAAAAAAACAGTGCCATCTGTTGCACGTACCTTGAGGTTACCTTGAGGTGCTTCCGGGGCTTAGTGTCCCTGCGGCCCGGTCGTCGACCTGGCCTCCTGGTTGCTGGACTGATCAACCAGGTTGCTGGACTGATCAACCAGGCTGTTAGACGCAGCTGCTCGCAGCCTGACATATGAGTCACAGCCTGGTTGATCAGGTATCCTTTGGAGGTGCTTATCCAGTTCTCTCTTGAACACTGTGAGGGGTCGGCCAGTTATGCCCCTTATGTGTAGTGGAAGCGTGTTGAACAGTCTCGGGCCTCTGATGTTGATAGAGTTCTCTCTCAGAGTACCTGTTGCGCCTCTGCTTTTCAATGGGGGTATTCTGCACATCCTGCCATGTCTTCTGGTTTCATGTGATGTTATTTCTGTGTGCAGGTTTGGGACCAGCCCCGTCAATTATTTTCCACGTGTAAATTATTATGTATCTCTCCCGCCTGTGCTCAAGGAAGTACAGATTTAGGCTCTTTAGTCGGCCCCAGTAATTTAGATGTTTTACTGAGTGGATTATAGCAGTAAAGGATCTCTGCACGCTCTCCAGGTCAGCAATTTCTCCAGCTTTGAAAGGGGCTGTCATTGTGCAGCAGTACTCCACTCTAGAGAGCACAAGCGTTTTGAAAAGTATCATCATCGGTACAGCATCTCTAGGGTGAAAAGTTCTTGTTATCCAACCTGTCATTTTTCTTGCAGTTGTGACGGCTACTTTATTGTGTTCTTTAAAGGTAAGGTCTTCCGACATGAGTACACCCAGATCCGTAAGAGCAATACATGCTATTCTAAATTTATTACGATTACATTTCAGTGTTTCTGATTGCATTGATAAATTAAATTTTCATTGATTTCGATTTATTTTCATTTTGATTTAATTATTTTGTGTGACATTACCTTGGATTTGAGCTGTGTTGTTTACCATACCGTTCATTTCATGAGCAAAGTTTCATTTTTTATTTGTTCATTCTTTTTCATTTCTTTTTTTTAACTGTTCATCTTATTTTTCAGAACATCTGATGGGAACATCCGATCATTTGGGAAGGCATCGGACAAGGGAGTGGGGAATTTTGGGGAAGACGAGGAGACAAGGGAGGGGGTAATGGTGGGAAGGACAAGGGGAACAGGGGAAAATGGTTAGGAGGATGAGGGGAATGGTGGGGAGGACACTGGGGAAGGTTGCTGTGGCTCAGCATATATATATATATATATATATATATATATATATATATATATATATATATATATATATATATATATAATAATAATAATAATAATAATAATACTCTGATTGCGATAGTTCTGGGACGGGACAAGAGAGGTTAAGTAAAACATATGTTTCACTGAATTCGATTTATTGTGTCAGATTCCTAATTATATTAATACACTTAGGATGGAACGAACTAAGTGAAAGAAAAACAACAATATTTGCATAACTGTTTTTGCTTATTCTAATAGTTATCTGATGCTTGGACTTAAAGCTAAGAAGCTAGGTTGACACTAGGTATGGAGTGTGCTCTCTAGATGTAGAGAGAGAGAGAGAGAGAAGCCTCATTATCATCGAAACCATCTCTCATCTCCTACTACAAGGGACACATCATGGAATATTTATATATATATATTATGTACAAAAATTGGTATTCTTAAAACTAGTCGAGCTTGTTAAATATTGGAGACTTTGTCAATGAGACGAAGCAGCAGGTGGATGGGGTGGGGTGGTGATGTTGATGGAGAGATGCTTTCATTGAGAACATCGACAATTGGGAGCATAAATGTGTTGGTGGAGACTCGTAGGGGCAGGCAAGCCTCTCGCTCTCCAGATAGTTCTTAAATTCGACGGAGATACACGAGCCTAATGGCGGATTATGTACAAGGTAAAGGGTGAGGTAGAAGGGCACTGAGGTCTCCTATATGACAACAAGGCTCAAGATATGAGACAGGTCACCTGTCAACAAGGATGGTACAGGCCTGGGGAGTGACTAATGCCGCTTGTGCTTTGCCCTAAAATTCAGCAGACGGAAATCATATGTTCATTAAATAACTCTTGGTTCAGCTTCAAGGTGTTGTCGCTTTTACTGACTACTGCGTGAAGGTGTTGTCGCTTTTACTGACTACTGCGTGAAGGTGTTGTCGCTTTTACTGACGACTGCTTGAAGGTGTTGTCGCTTTTACTGACGACTGCTTGAAGGTGTTGTCGCTTTTACTGACGACTGCTTGAAGGTGTTGTCGCTTTTACTGACGACTGCGTGAAGGTGTTGCCGCTTTTACTGACGACTGCTTGAAGGTGTTGTCGCTTTTACTGACGACTGCGTGAAGGTGTTGTCGCTTTTACTGACGACTGCGTGAAGGTGTTGTCGCTTTTACTGACGACTGCGTGAAGGTGTTGTCGCTTTTACTGACGACTGCTTGAAGGTGCTTTTTGACGGCTGCCTCACCACAAGGACTCTAGTGAGCTTCAGCCCCTCTCTCTTCTGTGTACCAGTAATTTCTTCTAACGGCAAAAATTAATCACTACTTGCTGGCACTGGTCATGTCAGTTCGGTGAACTGATAAACTACACCGATGTGCACTTTACTGAGAGTGCCTTGGTCATGGTAGAGGCAGTATATGATCAATATTCTGCCAGGGTTCACTATCTCCACCGGTGCTTAAGTCCTTTTCCTGCAGTCTTTGAGAGGAAAAATAAGTCTAATGTCACGCACTAGCGACATATACATCCTTCATACATTCCAGGCTGTAAATCCTCTAAAGCCATAAAGAAAAAGCTTTTGACTATCTCATGATTAATCCTTTTGTGGCATGATAAACAAAAACATTTAGTGAAAAAGATCGTCTCTGCCAGTAGGTTTCCTGAAGACCCTGACCGACTGTGGATCTGCCTGGGGTTGGCGTAGGCTTGCCTAAGGGAAACGGCATGGAGGCTAATGGTCTTGTTATCATACGCTGGTTTGCTCGACGGCTTTAGTCAGCTATTATTGCTCTACGACTGTGTGGTGATGTTGGTGGTGGGGCTGGTGGCTAGTGGTGGTGGTGGGGCTGGTGGCTAGTGGTGGTGGTGGGAGTTGTATAGGTGGTGGGTTGTGGGTGGTGATGGTGGTGGTAGTTGTGTAGGTAGTGGGTTGTGGGTGGTGGTGGGTTGTGGGTGGTAGTGGTAGTAGTTGTGTAGGTGGCGGGTTTTGGGTGGTGGTGGTGGGAGGTGTGTAGGTGGTGGGCGTGACAGATGCGGTGATGATGGTTGTGTCTGCCAATGATGCTACTGTGGTGGTAGTCACGGTGGTTGTGTTTGTGTTATGGTTGTGGTAGTGGCAATGATGGTTATGACAGTGGTGGGTGATGAATACAGTCCACCCAGAACACACACACACACGTACACACAACATGACAGTGTGCATGTGTGTTGTCAATCAACACATCATTATTCACTCTACACAAATATCACAAGAACTCAGAGATGCGTCGGGCGTATACGATTGTGTTTCAGCCAAAAAATCTAATTTCTATTTCCGTCAACATAAATTTTTTTGCGGGGGAAGAGAGAAACCCCAAAAAAAGAAGATAAATGCCCTGAAAATACAGCTACTGACAATACATGAATATGTGTTCCTGGGAAGGTTTAAGTGACGTACGCCACGCTGCCAACAGAATGATCTTTAAGTCTCATTTGACAGTTAAGGCTAATAACAGATGTTGACTAATGAAGCCTAATATTTCCTCTGGATAATATCATTAACTGATGCCTGCACGCAACGCGATCAGTGGAGGGAATAGATACCTGTGTGTGTGTGTGTGTGTGTGTGTACTCCTCTAATTGTGCTTGCGGGGGTTGAGCTCTGGCTCTTTGGTCCCGCCTCTGAACCGTCAATCAACAGTTGTGTGTGTGTGTGTACTCCTCTAATTGTGCTTGCGGGGGTTGAGCTCTGGCTCTATGGTCCCGCCTCTCAACCGTCAATCAACAGTTGTGTGTGCGTGTGTGTGGGTTTCTTTTAGAGCACAAACTTTTTAGCTTCCAGGCAGTGAGAGAGGGATACTACTGCATGTCTGCTAGGTAATCACTAGTCCCTGTGTGTCCCTAGCTAGGTGAACACTAGCTACACGAGCATTAGTTACATACCAGTAACGATAAAGATCGGTGAACATTAGCTAAATAAATACTGGCTAGGTGAAAACTAAATGAACACTAGGTAACAGTGTGAAAGGTGACCACCCACGCAAGTATAACACTAGTTACGTGAATACTAGCTAGTTATACACAGCTTAACACTACCACTAGGCGTGCTAGGTGAAAACTAGTTAGATTACGTGCTAGAGATGATGTGGCCGGTGACTAATCACTTGTACTAGGAAAACACTTGCTAGGTGAATACTAGCTAGGTGCTGTGCTTGGTGAGCACTACCTAGGTAGTGTACTAGGGAGTGTATTGATGTACTAGGCGGCCTCTAGTAGCGTTTTAGGTCACCGTTAACTGGAAGAGGATCTGCTAGGAACCTGGTGGTGGTGGTGGTGGTGGTGGTGGTGATGGTGGTGATGGTGGTGGTGGTGGTGGTGATGGTGGTGGTGATGATAGTGGTGGTGGTGGTGGTGGTGGTGATGGTGGTGGTGGTGATGGTGGTGGTGGTGGTGATGGTGGTGATGGTGGTGGTGGTGGTGGTGGTGGTGGTGATGGTGGTGGTGGTGATGCAGGTGGTGGTGATGGTGGTGGTGGTAGTGGTGGTGGCGGTGGTGAGGGTGGTGGTGATGGTGTTGATGGTGCAGGTGGTGGTGATGGTGATGATGGTGGTGGTGGTGGTGGTGGTGATGCAGGTGGTGGTGGTGGTGGTGATGGTAGTGGTGCAGGTAGTGGTGGTGGTGCAGGTGGTGCTGGTGATGTAGGTGGTGGTGGTGGTGATGGTGGTGGTGATGCAGGAGGTGGTGGTTGTGATGGTGGTGGTGGTGATGCAGGTGGTGGAGGTGGTGATGCAGGTGGTGGAGGTGGTGGTGGTGGTGATGCAGGTGGTGGAGGTGGTGGTGATGGTGGTTGTGGTGATGGTGATGCTGGTGGTGGTGGTGGTGATGCTGGTGATGGTGGTGGTGATGTAGCAGTTTGTCACCCATAGATAGTAGCTGACACATGGGGCAGTGGGTGACGGTGTGGGCGTGGGGTGACGGCGTGGGCGTGTGGTGACGGTATGGGCGTGGGGTGACGGTGTGGGCGTGGGCGGGAGAGGACTAGTGAACCCGCCCACACATGAGGTTAGATGGGTCAGTAAACTGTGGGAAATAGGCGGGATAAGCTGGGGCGGCGGTGGGCGGCGCATGGGTCTTATCCCCCATAGTGGGGCACTGTGTGGGCAAGGCATGCCCCATATTGTACCCCTGGCCGCCCAGTAGGCCACCCAGCTGCTCTCCACCCAGGGTGGAGAACCCAGTGTTCCACCCGCCCATGTGTGGCGACGCCATGGTCTTGACTCCACTCCACCCGCTGTCAGTGGAGGCAGTGGAGGTGGAGGCCGTCATAGTGGGCATGGAGGCCGTCATAGTGGGCATGGAGGTGACGGGGTACGTCATGGCAGCCATGGGAGACGACATGAGGGCATGGGAGTTGTCTGTACCGAACGCGGTGGCGCTGGCGTAGTCGTACCCGCCAGAACTCTGCCAGGCGCTGGACGCTGTGGGAGAGAAACCGGTTAATGCCGCAGGTAAGGGGGTTAGGGGGGTTTAGGGGGGAGGGGGGTAGTTAGGGGTAATAGGGGAGGCCTACTTGCCCCACCCCCTCCCCCCTCCCAAAGGGGCCTAAGTAGGCCTAGAAGAGCAGTTAGGAAAGCATGATTTATGTCATATCTCAAGTTTTTTTATGCTCGATATTAAAACCTCAAAACGAAGGCGGTTGTGCCAATCTTACAGTGGTAGGCGACGGCTGCGGCAGCCGCGGCGGAGTGGTCGCCTGCGGGAGGGGCGTACTGGTTCATGTAAGAGGATGCGGCTGCGGCCGTGGGCATGGCCGCCGCGGGCGGCATGCCAGAAGACAGCCCCGCTAACTGCTGGCTGCTCAAATGCTTCCGCAGCCGCGCGCGGCGGTTGCTAAACCACACTTGCACCCGCGCCTCCGTCAGCTTGGCCCTGCGGCAGGAGGGGGAAGGCATGTACTTCACAGCTTAAAACTAAGAGTCAAGCTTTATGCAGTCTCACCTGACAAGTTACTAGCTCAAGACACCCACGTACACCCCAAGACACCCCACGTACACCCTAAGACACCCCGGGACAGGTAGACTTACTTCTGCGCCAGCTCCTCCCTGGTGTAGACGTCGGGGTATTGAGTCTTCTCGAAGGAGCGCTCCAGCACCTCCAGCTGCTCGGCGGTGAAGGTCGTCCTCGACCGTCGCTGCTTCCGCTTGAGTGGTATGCCGGGCTCGCTCTCGATGTCACTTTCGTCGCTGGCGCCCCCACCTGAAGCAGGGAAGGGAAGAGGTGTTCTGTCATGTGTCCGACTCATTGTACGGCCCCAAGAGGCAGTGTGGGGCCCCCAGAAGGCAGTCCGGGCCCCCAAGAGGCAGTGTGGGCCCCCAAGAGGCAGTGTGGGCCCCCAAGAGGCAGTGTGGGCCCCCAGGAGGCAGTGTGGGCCCCCAAGAGGCAGTGTAGGCCCCCAGGAGGCAGTGTGGGCCCCCAGGAGGCAGTGTGGGCCTGAAGAAGGCAGTGTGGGGCCCCAGGAGGCAGTGTGGGGCCCCTAGAAGGCAGTCCGGGCCCCCAGGAGGCAGTGTGGGCCCCCAAGAGGCAGTGTGGGCCCCCAAGAGGCTGTGTGGGCCCAGGAGGCAGTGTGGGCCTCCAGAAGGCAGTGTAGGCCCCCAGGAGGCAGTGTGGGCCTGAAGAAGGCAGTGTGGGGCCCTCAGGAGGCAGTGTGGGGCCACAGGAGGTAGTGTGGGGCCCCAGGAGGAAGAGTGGGCCCCCAGGAGGCAGTGTGGGCCCAGGAGGCCGTGTGGGGTCCCCAGAAGGAAGAGTGGGCCCCTAGGAGGCAGTGTGGGCCCAGGAGGAAGTGTGTGGTCCCCAGGAGGCAGTGTGGGCCCAGGAGGCAGTGTGGGGCCCCCCAGGAGGCAGTGTGGGGCTCCCAGGAGGCAGTGTGGGGCTCCCAGGAGGCAGTGTGGGCCCCTAGGAGGCAGTGTGGGCCCAGGAGGCAGTGTGGGGCTCCCAGGAGGCAGTGTGGGGCTCCCAGGAGGCAGTGTGGGCCCCTAGGAGGCAGTGTGGGCCAAGGAGGCCGTGTGGGGCCCCCCAGGAGGCAGTGTGGGCCAAGGAGGCCGTGTGGGGCCCCTAGGAGGCAGTGTGGGCCAAGGAGGCAGTGTGGGCCCAGGAGGCAGTGTGGGCCCAGGAGGCAGTGTGGGGCTCCCAGGAGGCAGTGTGGGGCTCCCAGGAGGCAGTGTGGGCCCCTAGGAGGCAGTGTGGGCTAAGGAGGCCGTGTGGGGCCCCCCAGGAGGCAGTGTGGGGGCCTTACAATCTCTCACTCATACACTTTTGTTAATATTTGATCAATCAATACATATCAATCAACAAAAACACATCTTCCTTTCCCTTAAAAAAATCCTTTATTATTGTTCCATTTTTTTCATTTTCATTCATTAATAAGTTGCAATTCCTTAAGCTGTCTTATGTCCCCAAAAATAATTAAAAGAGTTAATTGTTATCTGAACTTATTTCATTATGAAAGCTTTAAATGGATTTTGTTTTCAATGGGCAAGCGAGAGAAATTTTTAGAAGATTATCGTCAATAAAGGCACACCTGATCTTGAGGATTTACCGTGAGAGCGAACAATGAACGTTTTGAGTCCTAGTTTCGAACGTGGATTTAGTGTTCGAGTCCTAGTTTCGAACACTTGACCAGCTCGTGGTCAAGTGTTCGAATAAATAGTAAATACTGAGTAGATTTTAATAGTCAGCGTTTGACACACGCTGTTAATTAAACGGATTATAGAGATAGAGATTATAGAGATAACTCAAGATAACCTCATGACGGTCATTCGCTTGATATCGGGCTGGAATTATAGCTAAAGTGAGAACGAATTATTGAGCCCAATACACGAGACAAAACCCAAGAACTTACACCAATAAAAGTAACAGTGACACTAAATCAGTTCTGCCTCCTGATGACTCCATTAGAAATTTATGGGCCGTTTGTTGGGGCGTTTATACCCTGGGACCAGTGATGGCGAGCCGCATATTTATGACCAAAAACATTGCGGATCTTCACAACTTTTCGCCATTCCATTCATTACCGGAACATTATAGGCGTGGAAAATCAAGGAGGTTTAAAACGTCGGTATATCACAGCATCTTTAAAAAAAAGATTCCAGTAATTCTGACAAAAGTGTAAAGACATTATTGGGATTGGAATGAAAGTAGAAACCAAGTTTATAAATGATTTTCCATCGTCAATCAAAAGTCGTTGATTAATAGCCAATAAACGGCTTACGAGGGGGGGGAGGGGGTGAAGGTCACGAGACAAGGGGGGTTAAAGTGTCTCATCAGGGAGTTACTAGAGAACAACATCGACATAAACAAGAATAGGTTGTTAAATAATTTGGCGGGTCGTATTGCGGGAAATATTAGGATTAAGGACCTGCTCGCAACGCGACGCGTGCTAGTGGTTATCTTGAGATGATCTTGAGGTTATCTTGAGATGATTTCGGGGCTTTTAGTGTCCCCGCGGCCCTGTCCTCGACCAGGCCTCCACCCCCAGGTAGCAGCCCTTGACAGCTGACTAAGACCCAGGTACCTAATTTACTGCAAGGTAACAGGGGCATAGGGTGAAAGAAACTCTGCCCATTGTTTCTCGCCGGCGCCCGGGATCGAACCCGGGACCACAGGATCATAAGTCCAGTATGCTATCAGCTCAGCCGACCGGCTCCCCTGTACGTGGCTGTACAAGAATGTAACAACTCTTGTATACATAAATAGGTAAATATATTTCCGTTTCTTTGTGAAATTGTGACACTATTCCATGAAGTAACATAATGAAAACTTGTCAAGGAATCATTTTAAAAATGATATAATGTTGAATTCCTTTAGGAAGGCTTCGAATACCATTTGCCGGTGACACCCCCTCAGTCAGTGGACATACAGCCCGTCCTCATCATGCAACCTGTCCTTAAGCCAGGCTCGTTAAAGCGGCGACCCCCCCCCCCCCCCTCCGCACGATGCGTCCTCATAAACAAAGACCAAATGTTCGTTAATCCAATCACCAATCTCCATCTTTATATATGAAAAACGTGATTGTAAGAGGAGTGTGGTGAGGTGGGTGGGGTGTGGTTGACGCCCCCCCCCATGCCCGCCTTTAAGTAGGAGTTGCTCCAGTTGCGACAACCAACACTTGTGTGGTGGGGAATGTGGGTTAGGGTGTTCATGCAGGGTTCTCCAACTTACCTAATGGGTTGTTATCTACAATGAATCCACGTCGATAGCGTTTGTTCATTTATCTGTTATCCAACGTTACTGCAGCGTGTTTAGCGCCACGGGAGAGAAAGTGAGAGAGGGGGAGAGAGAGAGAGAGAGGGGGGGAGAGAGAGAGAGAGAGAGAGAGAGAGAGAGAGAGAGAGAGAGAGAGAGAGAGAGAGAGAGAGAGAGAGAGAGAGAGAGAGAGAGAGAGAGAGAGAGAGAGAGAGAGAGAGAAATCCCCACTCATCCCTCCCCCCCCCACAAACACCCCCCCCCACCAACCCCCCCCCCCCCCCCCTCTCCACATTCCCTCAAAATCTTGACCTGGAAAACAAAACTGACCAAGAAAGAATTACAGCGAGAGAAAGAAAAAAAAGATCACGGATTTTTTTCCAGTTTCCCTTCCCTGCCACCAGCACTTTTTTTTCTCCCCCGCCACACGTGAGCTCCCCCGCCACGGCCCAGCCTGGCGGGGAGGAAACCTTCAGGGGAAAATACGTTGTGGAAGTGAAACTCTGCTTTTGTCAGGGAGAAAAATGTGGTAGCTCATGACTCGTGAAAATGGCTTTTCTTACGCATGATGCAAACTGCGAAAGAAATCAATCGAATGTCTTAAAGATTTTGATATAATGTGAGGGCGGGGAAGCCCTTAGGAAATGCTAGCTGTCCTATGACCTGTTGAGCCTGCTCGGACAGACAGACAGACAGACAGACAGACAGACAGACAGACAGACAGACAGACAGACAGACAGACAGACAGACAGACAGACAGGCAGACAGACAGACAGACAGACAGACACCAAGAAACGCCTCGGCAGCAGAGTGCGATCGCGCGAGCACACACACACACACACACACACACACACACACACACACACACACACACACACACACACACACACACACACACACACACACACTCAATCTCAAAAGGGGGTGTGGTAGCTGAGCGGACAGCGCGCAGGGCTCGCAATTCTGTGGCCCGGGTTCGATTCCCGGACCAGGCAGAAACAGATGGGCAAAGTTTCTTTCATCTCTGATGCCTCTGTTACCTAGCAGTAAATAGGTACCAGGGAATTAGACAGCTGCTACGGAGCTGCTTTCTGGGCATGTGTGTGAGTTCACCTAGTTAGAATCACCTAGTTGTGCTTGCGGGGGTTGAGCTTAGCTCTTTCGGCCCGCCTCTCAACTGTCAATCAACTGTTGCTATCTACTAACTGTGTGTATTATTAGAGAGGAAATGTGAAGTAGATATGATAGAAAAATCTGGTCGAGAGTCAGTATATTAGAAAACCGACAGTTAGAGAGGCGGAGTCCAAGAGCTAACAGGTTGATCCTCCAGGCACAAATAGTAAATATATACACACACACATATATATAAAGAGAGATATAAGGGTGGTGTTGGAAAGCAGACTGTCACTAGAGGAACACATAAAGAATATTGTGAGGAGCGAATGAGTCGCTGTCCAACCTCAAAATTACTTTTTAATTACATGGATGGTGAAATATTAATGAAACTGTTCATGACATTCGTGAGACCAAAATGGGAATATGCAGCAGTTGTATGGTGCCCCAAATCTCAAGATTCATATCATTAACTGGAAAAAGGTGCAAAGGTATGCTACAAAATAGCTTCTAGAACTGGAAAACAAGAGTTATGAAGAGAGAGAGAGAAAGAGAGAGAGAGAGAGAGAGAGAGAGAGAGAGAGAGAGAGAGAGAGAGAGAGAGAGAGAGAGAGAGAGAGAGAGAGAGAGAGAGAGAGAGAGAGAGAGAGAAAGAGAGAGAAAGAGAGAGAGAGAGAGAGAGAGAGAGAGAGAGAGAGAGAGAGAGAGAGAGAGAGAGAGAGAGAGAGAGAGAGAGAGAGAGAGAGAGAGGGAGAGGGAGAGAGGTTAGAGGTGTTAAATATGCCAGAACTTAAAGATAATGAAAATGAAGCGTTACTTACAAAAATAAGTATCAGCGAGGTGCTACTTACACCACTTACAAAACAATAACAGAAATCGACCAAATTGTCAAAGAGGAATTCCTGAAACCGACAACCACAAGATGTCATAGATTCAAGCTAAGGAAGAAGAAAGAAAGGTGCCGAAAAAATTAGATTTTTTTTTTTTGCATGAAAAACATGAATGAAGAAATCTTTGCATGCAGAAAAGACGACGTTTCGATCCCTTGTGGACCATTACATCTATCTTGACCAGACAGATATTCAGGATTTTCTGTCTATAGATCAGAGTTCAATTCCCGGGCGATACAGAATACAGTTGTTTCTTTCATTTGCTGCCTCTGTTCACCTAGCAATAAATAAATACCTGACAGTCAGCTGTTGTGGCCTGCATTCAAGGGATGTGTGTGTGTGTGTGTGTGTGTGTGTGTGTGTGTGTGTGTGTGTGTGTGTGTGTGTGTGTGTGTGTGTGTGTGTGTGTGTGTGTGTGTGTATGTGTGTGTGTGTGTGTGTGTGTGTGTGTGTACTCACCTAGTTGTACTCACCTAGTTGTGTTTGCGGGGGTTGAGCTCTGGCTCTTTGGTCCCGCCTCTCAACCGTCAATCAACAGGTGTACAGATTCCTGAGCCTATCGGGCTCTATCATATCTACACTTGAAACTGTGTATGGAGTCAGCCTCCACCACATCTCTTCCTAATGCATTCCATTTGTCCACCACTCTGACACTAAAAAAGTTCTTTCTAATATCTCTGTGGCTCATTTGGGCACTCAGTTTCCACCTGTGTCCCCTTGTACGTGTTCCCCTTGTGTTAAATAGACTATCTTTATCTACCCTATCAATTCCCTTCAGAATCTTGAATGTGGTGATCATGTCCCCCCTAACTCTTCTGTCTTCCAGCGAAGTGAGGTTTAATTCCCGTAGTCTCTCCTCGTAGCTCATACCTCTCAGCTCGGGTACTAGTCTGGTGGCAAACCTTTGAACCTTTTTCAGTTTAGTCTTATCCTTGACTACATATGCACTCCATGCTGGGGCTGCATACTCCAGGATTGGCCTGCCATATGTGGTATACAAAGTTCTGAATGATTCTTTACACAAGTTTCTGAATGCCGTTCGTATGTTGGCCAGCTTGGCATATGCCGCTGATGTTATCCGCTTGATATGTGCTGCAGGAGACAGGTCTGGCGTGATTTCAACCCCCAAGTCTTTTTCCTTCTCTGACTCCTGAAGAATTTCCTCTCCCAGATGATACCTTGTATCTAGCCTCCTGCTCCCTACACCTATCTTCATTACATTACATTTGGTTGGGTTAAACTCTAACAACCATTTGTTCGACCATTCCTTCAGCTTGTCTAGGTCTTCTTGAAGCCTCAAACAGTCCTCTTCTGTTTTAATCCTTCTCATAATTTTAGCATCGTCTGCAAACATTGAGAGAAATGAATCGATACCCTCTGGGAGATCATTTACATATATCAGAAACAAGATAGGACCGAGTACAGAGCCCTGTGGGACTCCACTGGTGACTTCACGCCAATCGGAGGTCTCACCCCTCACCGTAACTCTCTGCTTCCTATTGCTTAGATACTCCCTTATCCACTGGAGCACCTTACCAGCTACACCTGCCTGTCTCTCCAGCTTATGTACCAGCCTCTTATGCGGTACTGTGTCAAAGGCTTTCCGACAATCCAAGAAAATGCAGTCCGCCCAGCCTCTCTTTCTTGCTTAATCTTTGTCACTTGATCGTAGAATTCTATCAAGCCTGTAAGGCAAGATTCACCCTCCCTGAACCCATGTTGGCGATTTGTCACGAAGTCCCTTCTCTCCAGATGTGTTACCAGGTTTTTTCTCACGATCTTCTCCATCACCTTGCATGGTATACAAGTCAAGGACACTGGCCTGTAGTTCAGGGCCTCTTGCCTGTCGCCCTTTTTGTATATTGGGACCACATTCGCCGTCTTCCATATTTCTGGTAGGTCTCCCATCTCCAGTGACTTACAATACACTATGGAGAGTGGCAAGCAAAGTGCCTCTGCACACTCTTTCAGTATCCATGGTGAGATCCTATCTGGACCAACAGCCTTTCTAACATCCAGATCCAGCAGGTGTCTCTTGACCTCTCTCGTAATTTCGAACTCTTCCAAGGCCGCCTCGTTTACCTCCCTTTCTCCTAGCACAGTGACCTCACCTTGTTCTATTGTGAAGACCTCCTGGAACCTCTTGTTGAGTTCTTCACACACCTCTCTGTCATTCTCTGTATACCTGTCCTCGCCTGTTCGAAGTTTCAATACCTGTTCTTTCACTGTTGATTTCCTTCTGATGTGACTGTGGAGTAGCTTTGGTTCGGTCTTGGCTTTGTTTGCTATATCATTTTCAAAACTTTTCTCTGCTTCTCTTCTCACCCTGACGTACTCATTCCTGGTTCTCTGGTATCTCTCTCTGCTTTCTGGTGTTCTGTTATTCCGGAAGTTCCTCCACGCCCTTTTGTTCAGTTTCTTCGCTTCCATACATGCCTTATTATACCATGGATTCTTCTGTTGCTTCTCGGATTTTTTCCTTTGGGCCGGGATGAACCTGTTTACTGCCTCCTGACACTTTTGGGTAACATAGTCCATCATACCCTGTACAGACTTATCTCTGAGGTCTGTGTCCCAAGGTATTTCACTTAGGAAACTTCTCATCTGTTCATAATTTCCCTTTCGGTATGCCAGCCTTTTGATTCCTAGTTCTTTTTTTGGGGAGATAAGTCCTAGCTCTACCAGGTACTCAAAGTTCAATACACTGTGGTTACTCATTCCCAAGGGCACTTCCATCTTAACTTCTCTTATATCCCACTCATTTAGGGTAAATATCAAATCAAGCATTGCTGGTTCATCTTCTCCTCTCATTCTTGTTGGTTCGTTGATGTGCTGGTTTAGAAAGTTTCTTGTTGCCACGTCCAGCAGCTTAGCCCTCCATGTTTCTGGTCCACCATGCGGGTCTCTGTTCTTCCAATCTATCTTCCCATGGTTGAAGTCTCCCATAATTAGTAGTCCAGATCCATTCCTGCTAGCAACAGAAGCTGCTCTTTCTATTATGTTAATGGTGGCCATGTTGTTTCTATCATATTCCTGTCTAGGTCTTCTGTTATTTGGTGGTGGATTATATATGACTACGACTATAATTTTTTTCCCTCCATTTGTTACGGTACCTGCTATGTAGTCACTGAAACCTTCACAGCCCTGAATATCCATCTCCTCAAAATCCCAGCCTTTTCTTACCAGCAGAGCTACACCACCCCCACCTCTTCCTTCCCTCTCTTTCCTCATAACATAATAGTCCTGTGGGAACACTGCGTTTGTTATCGTTTTCGTGATCTTTGTTTCTGTGAGGGCTATTATGTCTAGGTTTTCCTCTAGTACCCGTTCTCCAAGCTCATTTGCTTTATTTGTAATTCCATCTATGTTAGTGTACATCGCTTTGAGGCTCACTTTCTTCTGTCCCTTCTCAAATCGCCTCCTTGGTGAGTGTTCTGCTGGTGGGGGAGGCTGTTCCATGGGTGTGAGGACCTGTGAGGTGGATAACAGGGTCTCAGAGGATACTGGGATGAGGGGCGGGGGATCCACTGAAGGGGGAGGGACAGGGAGGGTATGGGGTGAAAGGGGAGGGAGGACGGGAAGGAAAGGGGGGGAGGGAGGACTCGGGAGGAGGGGAGGGGTAGAAGGGTGGGGATTGGGTGTGGGGGGAGGGAGATTTGGCTGAACATTTGAGTGGGGGCAGGGAGGGTTTGGGGTAGGGGGGTTTTCTATGCAGAGGAGGGAGGCGGGGTTGTCCTCCCTTCTGGTGTTACTGGGTAGCTGGTTGTGGGTTCCCCCCTCGCTTCTGGGGGTGTTGTGTTGGGAGCTGTGACTTCCTGGTTTTCCCCTCTTGCCCTGCGCCTCTTCCTTGCTTCTGCCGCCACGGCTCTCTCCTCCCTTGTCATGTCTCTCTGGAGGAATACATTTTTTAATTTTCCCACGTTTTTCAGGGAGCTCTGTGTGTGTGTGTGTGTGTGTGTGTGTGTGTGTGTGTGTGTGTGTGTGTGTGTGTGTGTGTGTGTGTGTGTGTGTGTGTGTGTGTGTGTGTGTGTGTGTGTGTGTGGTTACCTAGGTGTAGTTACAGGATGAGAGCTACGCTCCTGGTGTCCCGTCTTCCCAGCACTCTTTGTCGTGTAACGCTTTGAAACTACTGACGGCTTCGGCCAGACCACCTTCTGAGGAGGTGTTACACTGTGAGGGAGGTGTCACACTGTGGGGGAGGTGTCACACTGTGGGGGAGGTGTCACACTGTGGGGGAGGTGTCACACTGTGGGGGAGGTGTCACACTGTGGGGGAGGTGTCACACTGTGGGGGAGGTGTCACACTGTGGGGGAGGTGTCACACTGTGGGGAGGTGTCACACTGTGGGGGAGGTGTCACACTGTGGGGGAGGTGTCACACTGTGGGGGAGGTGTCACACTGTGGGGGAGGTGTTACACTGTGGGGGAGGTGTCACACTGTGGGGGAGGTGTTACACTGTGGGGGAGGTGTCACACTGTGGGGGAGGTGTCACACTGTGGGGGAGGTGTCACACTGTGGGGGAGGTGTCACACTGTGTTGGCGGTGTCACACTGTGGGTGTACATGGGCGGGTGTGTACGTGGGAGACCGGGCGCTCCCTCCCACCTACATAACAGCCAAATCGTGTACCTATTAATGTCTCCTTTGCTTTACATCGCCAAACATCCTTATTTTACCGCCACGACACCTTTACTGCCGGACCCCCGCGGGCCCCTGCGTCCTTAACGAGGCCGGCGAGGTGGTCCCCAAGGGCCCGTGGGCCCCCAGGGGCCCTCTGGCGCCCATGTTGTGATCTTTGAGCAGCGAGGGCGGTCGCCTGCCTGGCGCCTAGAATGTTGCTCTGCTCTCTGCAGGGTGCTGCCTCTGCCCTCTGCTTCCTGGGTGGCCTCCCTGCCTCTCTCCCTGCCTCAAGCACAACCTCCCTGCCTCTCCCCCTGCCTCAAGCACAACCTCCCTGCCTCTCCCCTTGTCTCAAGCACAACCTCCCTGCCTCTCGCCCTGCGTCAAGCACAACCTCGCTGCCTCTCTCCCTGCCTCAAGCACAACCTCCCTGCCTCTCCCCTTGTCTCAAGCCCAACCTCCCTGCCTCTCGCCCTGCCTCAAGCACAACCTCCCTGCCTCTCCCCTTGTGTCAAGCACAACCTCCCTGCCTCTCCCCCTGCCTCAAGCACAACCTCCCTGCCTCTTCCCTTGTCTCAAGCACAACCTCCCTGCCTCTCCCCCTGCCTCAAGCACAACCTCCCTGCTTCTCCCCTTGTCTCAAGCACAACCTCCCTGCCTCTCCCCCTGCCTCAAGCACAACCTCCCTGCCTCTCTCCCTGCCTCAAGCACAACCTCCCTGCCTCTCCCCTTGTCTCAAGCACAACCTCCCTGCCTCTCCCCCTGCCTCAAGCACAACCTCCCTGCCTCTCCCCCTGCCTCAAGCACAACCTCCCTGCCTCTCCCCTTGTCTCAAGCACAACCTCCCTGCCTCTCGCCCTGCCTCAAGCACAACCTCCCTGCCTCTCGCCCTGCCTCAAGCACAACCTCCCTGCCTCTCGCCCTGCCTCAAGCACAACCTCCCTGCCTCTCGCCCTGCCTCAAGCACAACCTCCGTGCCTCTCGCCCTGCCTCAAGCACAACCTCCCTGCCTCTCGCCCTGCCTCAAGCACAACCTCCCTGCCTCTCGCCCTGCCTCAAGCACAACCTCCCTGCCTCTCGCCCTGCCTCAAGCACAACCTCCCTGCCTCTCGCCC
Source organism: Procambarus clarkii (assembly GCF_040958095.1). Classification (NCBI taxonomy): domain Eukaryota; kingdom Metazoa; phylum Arthropoda; class Malacostraca; order Decapoda; family Cambaridae; genus Procambarus; species Procambarus clarkii. Next base: position 37,132,264 of record NC_091188.1, on the reverse strand, counting down.
TGCCTCAAGCACAACCTCCCTGCCTCTCCCCCTGCCTCAAGCACAACCTCCCTGCCTCTCTCCCTGCCTCAAGCACAACCTCCCTGCCTCTCTCCCTGCCTCAAGCACAACCTCCCTGCCTCTCCTCCTGCCTCAAGCACAACCTCCCTGCCTTTCGCCCTGCCTCAAGCACAACCTCCCTGCCTCTCGCCCTACCTCAAGCACAACCTCCCTGCCTCTCGCCCTGCCTCAAGCACAACCTCCCTGCCTCTCGCCCTGCCTCAAGCACTACCTCCCTGCCTCTCGCCCTGCTTCAAGCACAACCTCCCTGCCTCTCCCCCTGCCTCAAGCACAACCTCCCTGCCTCTCGCCCTGCCTCTCGCCCTGCCTCTCGCCCTGCCTCAAGCACAACCTCCCTGCCTCTCGCCCTGCCTCAAGCACAACCTCCCTGCCTCTCGCCCTGCCTCAAGCACAACCTCCCTGCCTCTCGCCCTGCCTCAAGCACAACCTCCCTGCCTCTCGCCCTGCCTCAAGCACAACCTCCCTGCCTCTCCCCCTGCCTCAAGCACAACTTGCAGAATTATAACAAAGTGCGAATGTGTGAATAAGAACTAAAATAAATGTAAAAACTTTACCTAACTTAAATTATATTTGTGTAACCCAACAGTATATTTGGTGGCCACAGCTGGGGCAGAACTGAGGCTCACACTGCGGTGAAAGTAAAAGGTAGAAAGTAGAAGGTAGAAAGTAGACACCTGGGACCGCAGAAGGATCGAACCCTGGCGGTGTGGGGGCAGCAATATGGCATCATATATACCACTATACCCGCAGCTTTGCCCAAACGAGTGAGCAATCGTATTTCAACAAAGTTGTTTGATAATTCAGCTGACTGTACTTGTTGCTCTTGCCCCCCGTGGCCGGGACCGTCACCGAGATGTCCTCCTAAGGTTACCCCAACGTCAAGAAACTGTCGTACTAAAGTGCCCATTTATCCTAACCTACCAGAGAACCCCAAACAGAAAACGGAACAGTATGTCGATTTCCCCAACCGCTTTCATTTTCTAGTACGACGATTTTTGACCTTAACGTCTACGAGCGAGAAGCAGTAAATGAAAATACAAATTATAACCACTGTTCTCTAGTGAAATTAAGGCTAAAGTTCTATATCTGCCTTACCCTATCCCCCCCTCCCCTTCGGAGAGTTAACAGGCAGAATACGTCGTACGGAACAGTGCCCCCAAAGGTCAGTATTGCCTAAACTTGGATTAATGTTGTGTTCGTGTTGGGCTATTCGCGCGCCACTCAACATTTGGCGGGAAAAATGTTCGACGACCGCGAAGCGTCACGCAATCGCTGGTTTGGTCCACAATGGCGCGAAATCAAGGTTTGGAAGGCGGATTTCGCGCATGTAGGTGTGGCAACATATATAACTTCCCGTTGAGGCAGGTGTGGCAATATATGTAACTCCCTATTGAGGCAGGTGTGGCAACATATATAATTCCCCGTTGAGGCAGGTGTGGCAACGTGTGTAACTCCCCGTTGAGGCAGGTGTGGCAACATATATAACTCCCCGTTGAGGCAGGTGTGGCAACAAATATAACTCCCTGTTGAGGCAGGTGTGGCAACAGATATAACTCCCTGTTGAGGCAGGTGTGGCAACAAATATAACTCCCCGTTGAGGCAGCGGGAACAGCTGCTGTCCTCAGGCTCGGGGACCTACCGAAGGATATTTCCAACAGTGGGAACACTTGTGATGTGGTCTGAGACCATCCCAGACCTGGGTACTGGGTGCAGTGTGGTGTGGGTACTGGGGGTTGGGGTCAAGAGTGTGGTACTGGGGTACTGAGAGTCGTCAGGCACTGCTAAGAGTCGCCAGGCACTGCTAGGAGTCATCAAGGTACTAGCAAGAGTCAGCAGGTACTCACCAAGAATGCCGTCAATACTGTGGTCCTTACGGGGGTCGTCGTCTCTCTTGCCGCCCCTCAAGATCCTGCTGATGGAGCTGACTGAGGGCGCTGACACTTTGTCCACCACGCCCTCCTGACGAAGGGAGAAGCAGAGAATGACGCAGCTGACCAAAAAGCACCGTTTGCTACACCATACATGTTTGCATTCATATGTTTAAGCAAGAGGAACATTATATATAAATATAATATATATATATATATATATATATATATATATATATATATATATATATATATATATATATATATATATATATATATATATATATATATATATATATATTACATATTATATATCCTGGTATCAGCCAGCTTCAGTAACACGAATATCGGCCAAAGAGAAACATCATGGTAACCTATACATTACATGTAGTCAATATGAACCAAAAGCTTTCATCTAGCCTATATTAACTAATATATTAAACTTATATTAACCAATATATTAAGCCTAAATTAATAACCAATAGCTTTCATCTCATCTATATTAAACAATAAACTACTTTTAATTTGAGAATGGTTCAGGACGGACCGAAGCGTCGTCGTCCCTTCACTTTCTAATGTGTGGTCTGGTCAACAAATTATTTCTAATCCATATTAACGATAAATAACGAAAAGTCTTTATTAAACAATAAATTACGAATAGTTTATATTAACCAATAAATTACGAATAGTTTATATTAAATAAATTTGATCTAGTCTATATAAAGCAATAGCTTACATCTTGTCTATAGTAATTAATAAATAACATCTAGTCTGTATTAAGCAATAAATTACATGTAGTCTATATTAACCAATAGATTTCATGAAATCTATATTGGCCAATAGATTACATGTAGTCTATTTAAAGCAGAATAAAGTCTATATGTGGGTCCATCATTGATATGGTTAGGTCACACACACACACCCACACACACACACTCAACTGTCACGCACACACCCACACACACCCACACACACACCCACACACACAAATAGGTGAGTACACACACTGAAGACACGCCGCCCACCTGCCACACTCCCACACACACACACACCCACACACACACACCCACACACACACACCCACACACACACACACCCACACACACACACACCCACACACACACACCCACACACACACACACCCACACACACACACACCCACACACACCCACACACAAGACACGCCGCCCACCTGCCTCACTCCCACACACACACACCCACACACCCACTCAAGACACGCCGCCCACCTGCCTCACTCCCACACACACACTCAAGACACGCCGCCCACCTGCCACACTCCCACACACACACTCAAGACACGCCGCCCACCTGCCTCACTCCCACACACACACTCAAGACACGCCGCCCACCTGCCTCACTCCTACACACACACTCAAGACACGCCGCCCACCTGCCACACTCCCACACACACACTCAAGACACGCCGCCCACCTGCCACACTCCCACACACACACTCAAGACACGCCGCCCACCTGCCTCACTCCCACACACACACTCAAGACACGCCGCCCACCTGCCTCACTCCCACACAAACACTGCAAGACTCACGCCATCATTTCCAATCACCGTGAACGCTATTACTACTCCAGGGAGAACCCATTTATCTCGGGCTCTGAGCCTGGTCGTCAAGTCCCGGCCAATCTCCCCGCTCTCCCGACGAGGCTTTGTGGCTGGTGACGAAGCCCTGACAGCCTGCCCGCCCTCGGCCGCTGTCGGCAGGCCTCACGCCGCCACCCACCGACCTGCACCAACAATGTGGGTAATTGTAACCTAAGATTGAGCCGTTGATACCACTAATGTGGCCTCCTATTGCGGCAATGGATTAGTGGGATGGTTCGCTCTCTATCTCTCTCTGTGCAAGGTGTTGTCTGGCCAGCCTCACCCGCTCCCACCTTCATGCGCAAGGAATGTTGATATTATTTTTAGCGTTATTTGCTGGATATACGTATATATATACGTATATATATATAAATATATATATATATATATATATATATATATATATATATATATATATATATATTATATATATACATATATATATATATATATATATATATATATATATATATATATATATATATATATATATATATATATATATATATATATATGAGGGAGTGTGGTGAAGGACCTGTCCCCAAGGGACCTGTCACTCGGAGACATCACGCAGATCACTTCCTAATCCGGACCTTCAATCCGATAATTCCCCTACCTTCCCCCTCCCCCCCTTCTCCCCATTCACCCCCCCCCCCCCCACCCCCATCATACACCCCATTGCTTCAAAACTTGACTCTTTAATCACCCTTAATCCTCTTCCAACCTCATTCCGTCCGGTGGTCAGCGAGGCTTTAAATCGTGGAAGTTCGTCAGACTTTGGTGGATCGTTTGGAGTCTAAAATGGATATGTTATGTGTCCTCAGGCTTCCGTTAAAGTCTTTCTCGGCGAGCGAGGCGAAGCCAGTCCATCTGGCGGACTCATCTGAGGGCTGAATAGGTTGAGCTCCTTTCAGTTTTTGTCCACTTCAACTTCGAGTCCGCCAAAAAGTTACTAGTAAAGCATTAGAGTATGAATTGGGAGCCTTTGAGGAGATTTTAATCATTTTATTACACAACTGTAATCTCCCAGGGCACTGCGGCAAGTCGAATTACAGATAAATGTTTAGGAAATGGACGCCACCTGCCTCCTGCCCCTGCTGCTACCCTGCCTCCTGCCCCCTGCTGCTACCCTGCCTCCTGCCCCTGCCTCCTGCCCATGCTGCCACCCTGCCTCCTGCCCCTGCTGCTACCCTGCCTCCTGCCCATGCTGCCACCCTGCCTCCTGCCCCTGCTGCTACCCTGCCTCCTGCCCCTGCTGCTACCCTGCCTCCTGCCCCTGCTGCTACTCTGCCTCCTGTCCCTGCTGCTACCCTGCCTCCTGCCCCCTGCTGCTACCCTGCCTCCTGCCCCTGCCTCCTGCCCATGCTGCCACCCTGCCTCCTGCCCCTGCTGCTACCCTGCCTCCTGCCCCCTGCTGCTACCCTGCCTCCTGCCCCTGCTGCTACCCTGCCTCCTGCCCCTGCTGCTACCCTGCCTCCTGCCCCTGCTGCTACCCTGCCTCCTGCCCCTGCTGCTACCCTGCCTCCTGCCCCTGCTGCTACCCTGCCTCCTGCCCCTGCTGCTACCCTGCCTCCTGCCTCCTGCTGCTACCCTGCCTCCTGCCCCTGCTGCTACCCTGCCTCCTGCCCCTGCTGCTACCCTGCCTCCTGCTCCTGCTGCTACCCTGCCTCCTGCCCCTGCTGCTACCCTGCCTCCTGCCCCTGCTGCTACCCTGCCTCCTGCCCCTGCTGCTACCCTGCCTCCTGCTCCTGCTGCTACCCTGCCTCCTGCCCCTGCTGCTACCCTGCCTCCTGCCCCTGCTGCTACCCTGCCTCCTGCCTCTGCTGCTACCCTGCCTCCTGCCTCCTGCTGCTACCCTGCCTCTTGCCCCTGCTGCTACCCTGCCTCCTGCCCCTGCTGCTACCCTGCCTCCTGCCCCTGCTGCTACCCTGCCTCCTGCCCCTGCTGCTACCCTGCCTCCTGCCCCTGCTGCTACCCTGCCTCCTGCCCCTGCTGCTACCCTGCCTCCTGCCCCCTGCTGCTACCCTGCCTCCTGCCCCTGCTGCTACCCTGCCTCCTGCCCCTGCTGCTACCTGCCTCCTGCCCCTGCTGCTACCCTGCCTCCTGCCCCTGCTGCTACCCTGCCTCCTGCCCCTGCTGCTACCCTGCCTCCTGCCCCTGCCTCCTGCCCCCTACTGCTACCCTGCCTCCTGCCCCTGCCTGCTGCCCCTGCTGCTACCCTGCCTCCTGCCCCCTGCTTCTACCCTGCCTCCTGCCCCTGCCTGCTGCCCCTGCTGCTACCCTGCCTCCTGCCCCCTACTGCTACCCTGCCTCCTGCCCCCTGCTGCTACCCTGCCCCTTACTGCTACTCTGCTCCTGTCTGTACCTTAGTATTGTTTACCTGGTGTTAATTACAAGTTTACTAACCACTCGTTACACTCGCTAATGACATTACAAGATGACCCTCCCCCCTCACTTGCCCTCAGAGGCTCTTCCCTGAGCCCCTAATTGCTCCTGTACGAAGCCTTAACTTCAGTTGGGATCAAACGAAAGCCTTCAGATACCACTGTTCTCATCCACATAATCGTCATGATAATAATAACCTGCCAGAGTTTGGTGTAATGTTTCTAAGACAACGGTGGCTCTGTCTGTCAGCTTCGTGAAGCTGTGATTGATGGGCAAGTAATTGGTGATGTTAATAACGTGAACCTGAGACGAGCGAGTTCCCTAAACGGCGCACTAATGGCCATTAGCCCTGGGGTCGTTCCGGCTAGATAATCCGGCAAGGGTGTCTCTGGGGGGTGACCTGCTTGACCCACGATGACCCCATTAGTACGAGAGGTCAGTGATGGACCTGGCTTGTCGCCTCTTAACTACCTATAGTCACGTAATTGCGGGGGATAATTCGCATTTCGGAAAATTGCATGTTTAGTCGGTGATATTTTGCGTGACTTGAATCTGGACGATTCCGTTGGTGCTATCGTTGGTTCGGCGCCTCACAGGTGTTCCCCGTTACCTTCCAAACACAGGTGTTTTATCCCCTATTTGTCCTACAGATTCCGTGCCATTTACCTTCCAGTTCCCTGCCCTAGCCCCTACAGGCGCTCCCCTAAACCCCGGCAGGAGACAAGAGCCTTACCTTGATGAGTCTGTCTCTGATCTCCCACGAGAAGACGCCGGGATTATCCTTCTTGTAGTCATCAATGCGCTTCTCAATATCTGGGGTGGTTACCTTGGGCTTGGAGCCGCCGATGACGCCTGGCCGGATGGAGCCGGTCTCCTGGTAGCGGTTGAGGATCTTGGAGACGCAGCCGTGGGAGACACGCAGCTGGCGGGAGATGACGCACGGACGAACGCCCGCCGCCGCCATTTCCACGATCTTGAGGCGGATGTGGTTGGGCAGTGGCCGGCCGTTGATGAACACGCCGCCCAGCTGGTTGACGCGCCCCTGACCTGTACACACACCACCAGCTACTCTCAGGGTTAGGTAGAATTACCGCTCTTATCATCTAGATGGTTGAAGACTACTTCTGTACACTCAGAAATAACAATAACGTGATGCATCAAATGAACAAATCCACAAGGGCCGTGACGAGGATTCGAACCTGCGTCCGAGAGCATCCCAGACGCTGCCTAATCGACTGAGCTACGACAGGGTAAAAGAATAGGTAGAACGGCCTATTGACATAGCTCGAGTGCATGGGGGTAAAACCCTTGTTTGTGTCTCGGAGAGGGTGCAGGATCCAAGTAAATTCAGTAGAATTTCTGGTTGAAATTCTTTTGATCATGTCGTAGCTCAGTCGATTAAGGCCGCGTCTACGATGCTCTCGGACGTAGGTTCGAATCCTCGTCACGGCCCTTGTGGATTTGCTCTACTTCTCTACTTTTTATGGGGTGACTGATATTACCCCTTAATGTCTACCATATAATATGCACTAGTATCTACTAGATGAATGAGATGTAGTATTACCACTCTCATCTACTAGATAAATGAGATATTATTACCACTTTTATCTACTTTATGGGTTGTTAATATTATCTCTCAAATCTACCATATATTTTGTAAATATTACCTCTCTTATCTGCACTATGGGTTACTAAAGTGACTTCTCTTCTATGGACGAAAACCCGGACCAATATTACCCCTCACTACAACACAATTTTAAAAGCTAAACTCATATTAAACTATATTCTAAAAAATTTATATTTTAACTATAAATTTTATATGATAAAAATCTCAAATAAAATATAAAAAATATACTTCTTTACATATTTTAACCATACTCAACTCATTATAAAAATCAACATAATTGTAAACTTAAAAATGTTGTGATTCCTCGTCTAATTGAGTGAATGATTTTCAGGTAATAAAGGGAAATTAGTAGTGATATATATATATTGTATAGTCCTGACCAGCTGAGCAAGGCAGGGCAGGCGAGCCTCGCCTCGGACCCGCGTTCGAGCCCCGCTACCAGCACTGTGTAGTAACCAAGTGGAACATTTGAAAACAAATTCAGAACACAAACTCGACATATTTTACACGTTGTTCAAATTGTTTGTGGTTGCTAATGTTAAAAGTCAACGGCAGAAATTATCTCTCCTGGCGCCAGAGATGTGTTGAGGTTATCTTGCGATGATTTCGGGGCTTAGCGTCCCCGCGGCCCGGTCCTCGACCAGGCCTCTTTGTTACACATCCCCCAGGAAGCAGCCCGTAGCAGCTATCTAACTCCCAGGAATCTATTTACTGCTAGGTGAACAGGGGGCATCAGGGTGAAAGAAACTCTGCCTATTTGTTTCCGCCTCCACCGGCGATCGAACACGGAACCTCACGACTACGAATCCCGAGCGCTGTCCACTCAGCCGTCAGGCCGCTGTCAGCCAGGAAAAAGATAATTTTCCATATCCTGAATCTGCATATCATTTATATATTTGAGTTGCATAAACAAGTCAACTGAGACAAGATAAAAACGTATTTTGCATTATTTCATTGTAAGCTATAATTAATAATGCTAGATTATCACAAGGCAATTAACACGTATAGCTGTTATTTTTGCCGTTGATTTCAATCGCTTGTCTTAATTGGCGACATCTTTTTTTCCTCTAATTCACAGCCTAAATAAATTGTTTTCCTCGTTAATAGTTCACTCTGAAAACGATAAAGAGCTCTGTGTCGGGGGATAATGTTCACGAGCTTAGTCGACAGGGATGATTTACTTATATAGACGGAAGCTGCGGAATGACAGGGATGCTACATAGACGGATGCTGAGGGCTGACAGACGGTACAGAGACAGCTGGGACCGGGGGGAGGGAAGGGGTTGGGGCTAGGTAGCTGAGTATTGACCCACCACAAACAATCTAGTGAGGTGACAAATGCGAATCACCGTCGGCCGTTGACGAGCGGTGATTCGTAGTGGGGTAATTACCGCTGACAGTCCAGTGATCAGTCAGTCGGTCCTGTTGAGCGGAACTGGGCTCCGGTGGCCGCCTAATGCCACCTATTACCACTCCATAACATGATATTTGCACATGCAAAAATGACAATAATATCGTAGCTGGAGTGAGCTTGCCATAAGAACCGGGCCTCTACCGGTAATTGGGCCTCGCTTGATGAGTTCGGATGATGAGCACTAAGCTACGCGGACCGTGAAGAGTTCGAGTGATGAGTTTACACTAAGGGCTGTAGAGCACTTAGGTAAGCACTGAATATTTAAGCGTATTCTCCTACACTAAATCTTGTCCAACCTATCAGCGAAGATTATCAATTCACTTGACTCTCATTATATACAGTCTTCAGGAGGTAACTTTACAAGGTGGGTAGTTCTGCTGTTTAGAACAAGAGAGAGATAAGACCAACGTTTAAACGCTTACCCTGGAAAGGATAGCCGGAGAAAATCGGTCTAATAGTCATGATTGCATACACCCCAGACGCTCACTCCCACAGTAGTACAGAGTCGCACTCCCACAGTAGTCCCACGTCGCACTCCCACACACCGGTACTTCTGGGACCAGCACTCGCGCACCTTGAGGCACCTTGAGACACTGTCTACAGGACTCTGGGCTACGCCACCCACAAACTCAGGTGTTAAACTACAAGGCAATACGCTGGGACCTACACTGTTTGGGTCCCCAGGCTCCGCCCACCGTCCGGCTCCCCATTGGTCGGTGCTAGAGGCGGCGGCTTTGATGCGGCGAGCGGTTGCGGTGATTGGGTGAGCGGGTGTGAAGGAGGTGATGGGGGGCGGGGCTAGGCGAGGATAGCCTGCTATCAACGTGTGGGGTAGGCCAGCCAGCCTTCACATTCCTCTTCTCAAAAGGCTATGGATATCACTAGGATTTATTTATGCAATTCCATTGTTAATATATTTTAGTCTTTTTACCTTTTGTTCTGCCAGAATAATTGATTTCTTGTTGAAATTCTTCTCTATTTTTTCTCTATTCTATTTCGAGAAAAATCAAATATATTCATTTTAAGTGCAATTTAGAATTAACATATTCTTAATTGTTGACTTAAAAAAATAACCGCGATTTTCAACACTTAAAATGCAAATAGAAAAGTTCAAGAAGAAATAAGATAACTGATAGTTCAGTGAAGTTTACCAGAGAGACTTTAACTCCTCAAGACGAGAAGCATCTCAACCCTCGTCTTGATGCTAGGATGTTGATGGTGTGGTTGTAGGGCAGGAATGGTTCCCTTATTATAGCCAGACAAGCTTTGTTTCCACTCGCCCCATACCCACTCACTCGCTCCATACCCACTCACTCGCCCCATACCCACTCACTCGCCCCATACCCACTCACTCGCCCCATACCCACTCACTCGCTCCATACCCACTCACTCGCCCCATACCCACTCACTCGCCCCATACCCACTCACTCGCTCCATACCCACTCACTCGCCCCATACCCACTCACTCGCCCCATACCCACTCACTCGCTCCATACCCACTCACTCGCCCCATACCCACTCACTCGCCCCATACCCACTCACTCGCTCCATACCCACTCACTCGCCCCATACCCACTCACTCGCCCCATACCCACTCACTCGCCCCATACCCACTCACTCGCCCCATACCCACTCACTCGCCCCATACCCACTCACTCGCCCCATACCCACTCACTCGCCCCATACCCACTCACTCGCCCCATACCCACTCACCCGCCCCATACCCACTCACTCGCCCCATACCCACTGTATCTTTCTGTACCCAATCACTCTCTCCATTTACCGCTCACTTACCCATACATACCTGGATCATACCTGTAGTTGGTTCTGTGAGTTCTACTCCCAAAGCCCGGCCAGGCCTGGCTTTTCCTGAAATTGATCCGGTAGACTGTTGCGTGCAGCGGCCCGCAGGCCCCACACATCTCTAACAACCCCGTTGGTCTGACACGTTACTAATTTTTTCTTGAAGAAAAACATTTATTTTCCGACAGTATTTAATGTTTCTTGGAAGGGTATTGGATTGTCGTGGACCTGAGATGTTGAGGCGGTGTTCACTGTGCCTATGGCACCTCTATTCTTCACTGGTGCTATTCTGCATTTCCTTCCGTATCGTTCACTCCAGTATGTTGTTATTTTACTGTGTAGGTTCGGGCCCTGGCCCGCCAGTACCTATAATTCCTATGTCATGTGATACTTCTCTCGTCACCTTTCTAGGGAGTACATTCTGATAGCTTATCTTGAGATAATTTCGGGGCTTAGCGGCCCTGCGGCCCGGTCCTCGACCAGGCCACCTTTTTGTTACCCCCCCCCCCTCTTCCCAGGAAGCAGCCCGTAGCAGCTGTCTAACTCCCTGGTACCTATTTACTGCAAGGTAAACAGGGGGCATCTTTGCAATATTTCCAATAGTTTATGTACTTTATCGCGTGTGTGCGCGCGTTCCGTGTATGTTCTCCGTAATCTCACTATCTTAGACATATTTCTCCTGTTTTAAAGAAGTATTCTGAGGAGTTGTCAAGACGGGACAACTCAAGTGATTTAAAGAATCTAAGCATTGTAGTGGAATCCCTGGAATTAAAGGTTCTCGTAATCCCTTTATGATTTTGATGATTGATGCTGCGTTCTTCTCTCTTATGCGCCCTAAACGTTATGTCGCATAACAGCATTATTTCCCGGTCCTTTATGTATTGATTTCCATTTATGAGGGCATACGATGGTGTCTTGTATGCTGTATTGTGTATAAGTTCTTCATTTTTAAGTTTCCTATTTTATATTTTTTAATTTTGCCCCGAGGGGCGAGTTTTTTGAGGCCGCGCCACTCATCCTATGAGTGGACACTCCGCCATAGCGACAGTATTGGGCAGCGCCACTCATCCTATGAGTGGACACTCCGCCATAGCGACAGTATTGGGCAGCGCCACTCATCCTATGAGTGGACACACCGCCATAGTGACAGTATTGGGCAGCGCCACTCATCCTGTGAGTGGACACACCGCCATAGTGACAGTATTGGGCAGCGCCACTCATCCTGTGAGTGGACACACCACTATAGTGACAGTATTGGGCAGCGCCACTCATCCTGTGAGTGGACACACCGCCATAGTGACAGTATTGGGCAGCGCCACTCATCCTGTGAGTGGACACACCGCCATAGTGACAGTATTGGGCAGCGCCACTCATCCTGTGAGTGGACACACCGCCATAGTGACAGTATTGGGCAGCGCCACTCATCCTGTGAGTGGACACACCGCCATAGTGACAGTATAGGGCAGCGCCACTCATCCTGTGAGTGGACACACCGCCATAGTGACAGTATTGGGCAGCGCCACTCATCCTGTGAGTGGACACACCGCCATAGTGACAGTATTGGGCAGCGCCACTCATCCTGTGAGTGGACACACCGCCATAGTGACAGTATTGGGCAGTGCCACTCATCCTGTGAGTGGACACACCGCCATAGTGACAGTATTGGGCAGCGCCACTCATCCTGTGAGTGGACACACCGCCATAGTGACAGTATTGGGCAGCGCCACTCATCCTGTGAGTGGACACACCACCATAGTGACAGTATTGGGCAGCGCCACTCATCCTGTGAGTGGACACACCGCCATAGTGACAGTATTGGGCCGCGCCACTCATCCTGTGAGTGGACACACCGCCATAGTGACAGTATTGGGCAGCGCCACTCATCCTGTGAGTGGACACACCGCCATAGTGACAGTATTGGGCAGCGCCACTCATCCTGTGAGTGGACACACCGCCATAGTGACAGTATTGGGCAGCGCCACTCATCCTGTGAGTGGACACACCGCCATAGTGACAGTATTGGGCAGCGCCACTCATCCTGTGAGTGGACACACCGCCATAGTGACAGTATTGGGCAGCGCCACTCATCCTGTGAGTGGACACACCGCCATAGTGACAGTATAGGGCAGCGCCACTCATCCTGTGAGTGGACACACCGCCATAGTGACAGTATTGGGCAGCGCCACTCATCCTGTGAGTGGACACACCGCCATAGTGACAGTATTGGGCAGCGCCACTCATCCTGTGAGTGGACACACCGCCATAGTGACAGTATTGGGCAGCGCCACTCATCCTGTGAGTGGACACACCGCCATAGTGACAGTATTGGGCAGCGCCACTCATCCTGTGAGTGGACACACCGCCATAGTGACAGTATTGGGCAGCGCCACTCATCCTGTGAGTGGACACACCACCATAGTGACAGTATTGGGCAGCGCCACTCATCCTGTGAGTGGACACACCGCCATAGTGACAGTATTGGGCCGCGCCACTCATCCTGTGAGTGGACACACCGCCATAGTGACAGTATTGGGCAGCGCCACTCATCCTGTGAGTGGACACACCGCCATAGTGACAGTATTGGGCAGCGCCACTCATCCTGTGAGTGGACACACCGCCATAGTGACAGTATTGGGCAGCGCCACTCATCCTGTGAGTGGACACACCGCCATAGTGACAGTATTGGGCAGCGCCACTCATCCTGTGAGTGGACACACCGCCATAGTGACAGTATAGGGCAGCGCCACTCATCCTGTGAGTGGACACACCGCCATAGTGACAGTATAGGGCAGCGCCACTCATCCTGTGAGTGGACACACCGCCATAGTGACAGTATAGGGCAGCGCCACTCATCCTGTGAGTGGATACACCGCCATAGTGACAGTATAGGGCAGCGCCACTCATCCTGTGAGTGGACACACCGCCATAGTGACAGTATAGGGCAGCGCCACTCATCCTGTGAGTGGACACACCGCCATAGTGACAGTATAGGGCAGCGCCACTCATCCTGTGAGTGGACACACCGCCATAGTGACAGTATAGGGCAGCGCCACCCATCCTGTGAGTGGACACACCGCCATAGTGACAGTATTGGGCAGCGCCACTCATCCTGTGAGTGGACACACCGCCATAGTGACAGTATTGGGCAGCGCCACTCATCCTGTGAGTGGACACACCGCCACAGTGACAGTATTGGGCAGCGCTACTCATCCTGTGAGTGGACACACCGCCACAGTGACAGTATTGGGCAGCGCCACTCATCCTGTGAGTGGACACACCGCCACAGTGACAGTATTGGGCAGCGCCACTCATCCTGTGAGTGGACACACCGCCATAGTGACAGTATTGGGCAGCGCCACCCATCCTGTGAGTGGACACACCGCCATAGTGACAGTATTGGGCAGCGCCACTCATCCTGTGAGTGGACACACCACCATAGTGACAGTATTGGGCAGCGCCACTCATCCTGTGAGTGGACACACCACCATAGTGACAGTATTGGGCAGCGCCACTCATCCTGTGAGTGGACACTCCACCATAGTGACAGTATTGGGCAGCGCCACTCATCCTGTGAGTGGACACACCGCCATAGTGACAGTATTGGGCCGCGCCACTCATCCTGTGAGTGGACACACCGCCATAGTGACAGTATTGGGCAGCGCCACTCATCCTGTGAGTGGACACACAACCATAGTGACAGTATTGGGCAGCGCCACTCATCCTGTGAGTGGACACACAGCCATAGTGACAGTATTGCGCAGCGCCACTCATCCTGTGAGTGGACACACCACCATAGTGACAGTATTGTGCAGCGCCACTCATCCTGTGAGTGGACACACCACCATAGTGACAGTATTGGGCAGCACCACTCATCCTGTGAGTGGACACACCACCATAGTGACAGTATTGGGCAGCGCCACTCATCCTGTGAGTGGACACACCACCATAGTGACAGTATTGGGCAGCGCCACTCATCCTGTGAGTGGACACACAGCTATAGTGACAGTATTGGGCAGCGCCAGTCATCCTGTGAGTGGACACACCGCCAAAGCAGCATGTACAACACTCCCCAATAGGAAGAAAACCCGCTGGGTTGTTCATCCTGTCACTTGTACCCAGACACAGCTGGGACTTGCTTAACTGTCTCAAGTGAACAGCTCCTCAAACAAGAAGATTAACATCTGTCAACCCTTATAATCTTACGTTATCTTGCGGGTGCAAAATGAGAACTTTTGAAAATGAAAAAATCTTTTGAGAACAGTATCAATATTTGACAAATAGTGTTTTCCTAACTCAAATAATGTGGGGTTTATTATTCTACACATAGTTCTAATGTCTCTCAGGTGTTCACATTCACGTCGATAGTGGTCATGGCGGTGGCCGTCACTTTCCTATGTATCTGTAATTTATCACTGTTTATATATCGCGTTATTTTCTGTTGCCCAATCGAAGACTTTATTGGTATCACCTTCTGTAGTTTTCAATGTCTTCTACACAAGTCATTTTCATGCTGATTTCTACATCGTCTACACACGACGAGAGTAAACTTTATTTGGGATTGTTGGTCTTTATCTACTTTGAGAAGGAGAACAAGTAGCGGTGCATGGAGTGTGCCCTGGGAGACTGTGCTTATCACTGTGCTTGCACTCTACTCTGAACAAATCCACAAGGGCCGTGACAAGGATTCGAACCTGCGTCTGGGCGCAACTCTACTTTATTTGAGTAACTGTTACCCTTATGTATGCTTTGTAATAGGAAACTGAGCAAAGTTACATTACGGAGCAGTGTAACTTTGGGGAGCCACTTGGCCAGGGGAGCCAGTGGCTAAGCCGACAGAACACTGGACACGTGATCCTGTGGTCCCGGGTTCGATCCCGGTCGCCGGAGAGAAACAATGGGCAGTTTCTTTCACCCTGATTCCCCTGTTACCTAGCAGTAAATAGGTACCTGGGAGTTTGTCAGCTGTCACGGGCTGCTCCTGGGGGTGGAGGCCTGGTCGAGGACCGGGCCGCGGGGACACTAAGCCCAGGAATTATCTCAAGATAACCTCAAGATAGCGGACCTGTACCACTAACAAGCCTCTCCTGCAAGTTGCTAGAAGGACTGATCCGAAGTAGGCTAGTAGAGGTATTTAGAGCAGAGAGAGAGAGAGAGAGAGAGAGAGAGAGAGAGAGAGAGAGAGAGAGAGAGAGAGAGAGAGAGAGAGAGAGAGAGAGAGAGAGAGCAGAGAGAGAGAGAGAGAGAGCAGAGAGAGAGAGAGAGAGAGAGAGAGAGAGAGAGAGAGAGAGAGAGAGAGAGAGAGAGAGAGAGAGAGAGAGAGAGAGAGAGAGAGAGAGAGAGAGAGAGAGAGAGAGAGAGAGAGAGAGAGAGAGAGAGAGAGAGAGAGAGAGAGAGAGCGGGGTGGGCAAGCTACATATTCCACGACTGTCAGAAGGCATTCGATACGGTCCCGCATGAAAGAATCGGACTAGAAAACCTGGCTGGCATAACTAGAAGAGTCCTCAGGTGGGTCAGAGAGTACCTCCCAGGAAGGAAACAAAGGGTTACAGTGAGAGCAGAGACATCAGAGTGGAGAGAGATTACACGTGGAGTACCACAAGGGGAGGTTCTAGGAACCTATCCTGTTTTCTAAAATATGTCAATGACCTGACAGATTAAATTGGCTCATTCATATCAATGTTTGCAGCCGATGCAGAACTAATGAGAAGAGTTGGGACAGAAATATACTGTGATGCATTACAAAGGGATTTAAACATACTCAAAAAGTGGTCTGAAAAATGGCTGCTAGAATTTAACCCAACCAAATGCAAAGTTATGAGGATTGAAAGACGAGTGTGAAGACCTGTACAGAAGTATAGGATGAAGGGAAGACAAATTCTTCAATCAGAAAAGTAGAAAAACCTGAGAGTGGACATAACTCCAACCCTGGTGCCAGAAGCCCACACCTGAGAGTGGACATAACCCCAACCCTGGTGCCAGAAGCCCACATTAGTAGAACAACAACAGCTGCATGTGGCATACTTACCAACATCCGGGTGTGTCCTTCAGGAACTTGGACAAAGGGGCTTTCTGGGCCCTATATACAAGGAAGGTCAGACCCACTTTTGAATATGCAGCCCCAGCATGGACCCCTTACCTGGAAAAGGACAAGGAAACGTTAGGAAAGTTCCAAAGATAGGCAACGAGATTCGTTCCCTAGCTGAAGGGCTTAAGATATGAGGAAACACTGAGAGAACTGTACCTGGAGGAAAGGAGAGGCTGGGGAGGGACATGATAACAACATACAAGATTCTGAGGGAAATTTGACAAAGTAGACAAAGCAGCGTAGTTCAAAGCAAGGAACGAGGAGTCATCTATTGCAACTAGAGACACAATGAGTCAATGAGACGTCAGGAAAAACTGATGTCTCATTGATTGACAGCAATGACAGTGTCAGAGCTGTCAATGAATAAAAAAGCTTAGACGGGCAAGTTGATAATGATAATTTGAATCCAAATTGTAAATGTAAATATGAAAAAAGCTTCAGAAGTTACACTGAATTAATCTAAGAACGTTCGGAAGGCGGAGCTTGGAGCCTACTCCACACACACAAAGAAAGGAGATATGAGATAGGGAGGAGGCACTTAACTACAGACCCGTATCACTGACAAGCATCCCCTGCAAAATACTGGAAAGAATAATTAGGCTAAGACTTGTTACACACCTGGAGAACATTAGTTTTGTAAACAAACACCAACATGGGTTCGGGAAAGTGAAATCATGCCTGACAAACCTTTTGAAATTCTATGATAAAATAATAAAGATAAGACAGGACAGAGAAGGTTGGGCAGACTGCATATTTCTAGGTTGCCAAAAGATCTTTGATACAGTACCGCACATGAGACTGCTATTCAAACTCGAGAGGCAGGCGGGGGTGGGAGGAAAGGCCCTAGCATGGGTAAGGAACTACCTAACAGGAAGCAGCCAGAGAGTAATGGTAAGGGGCGAGAAGCCGGAATGGCGAACAGTAACGAGTGGAGTACCTCAAGGATCGGTGTTGGGACCAATTATATTTCTAATATATGTTTACGACATGTTTACAGGAGTAGAATCCTACATGTCGATGTTCGCGTGTTACGAACCCGGATCCAGCGTCCGAGCACGGAGCAGTGACGACCGCGCCATCTGTGGGTCAGCTCCCGAAACCCCCACCAAATGGACGACGACACCTGGTGAAGACAAGGTGTACTGGCCACAAGGGCCAGTTTCCAGTCCTGTGCAGCTCACAACACAGCCGCTCCTGACCTCTGGTGAGGTGGTGCTCAGACAACTGCACCATCTATGGAGTGGATACGTCGGGCGTTTGTGTCTGAGCCTGTAAGTGGGGTGCTGTAGTGTGTCTCTGTTATTGATGACGTGTCTGCTTACAGAGTCGACCTGGGACTGCTGTGATGGAAGTTGAGGGAGTCTACCCGAGGCAGCCGTCTCCATACCTTGTGCTTTGCTGCAGCAGCTGTGAAGTCGTCCCTCGGAAGAACACTGTGGTGTTACCCTGTCTGTGGAGTGGCAGTAGAAGGATTACCCGGGACCGACTGCTGGAGACGATTATCCACTGGGGTACTGAGGACAGGAGAGTGATTTGTGGTATCACACGAGGCTCCTGACTAGGGCGCTACCCTAGTATCGCTCGTGGGGTGGCCTGACCAGCCTTGCTGATCCGGAACCTGCCAGCAGACCTGCTGGACTTGTGGTTGACGGCCTCCACGGCGGTGCCCCCAGTGGAACTGTGTTTTGGCTGGCCTGTGTTTGGGGTAGACTTAGCTTGGTCGAAGGATTCGTCAAGAGACCACGAAAGCACCGAGGACTCAGCACCGAGAGTCTGCATCCAGAGTCTTCAGCAGAAGACGATTGTGTATTTCCCCTGTACAGTGTTAATACCCCTCCCCCTGTGCACTCTTTTATATATTATTTATTTGGTGATGGTAATAATTATAGTCTTAAGTTCTTAACTTTCTTTCCCTTCCCCCTTTAAGTTTCTTGCGTCACGGATCACATCCCTTGAAAGCCACTACTGGCTTGGGGTCGGATACAACTTCCTCTAACAACATCAAAGTAAGAACCCCGTTGCGTCCCGAGAGGGCCGTAACATCGCGGATGACCCAAAGTTGATGAGAAGAGTTGTGACAGATGAGGATTGAAGGATCCTCCAAGAGGACCTGGACTGGTTGCAGAGATAGTCAGAGAAATGGCTACTGGAGTTCAATATGAGTAAATGTAAAGTTATGGAAATGGGATCAGGTGATAGGAGACCAAAGGGACAGTACACAATGAAGGGGAACTGCCTACCTGTGACGATTCGAGAAAGAGACCTGGGGGTGGACGTAACACCTAATCTATCGCCTGAGGCACATATAAATATGATAACGACAGCAGTGTACTCTACACTGGCAAAAGTTAAAACATCATTCAGAAACCTAAGTAAGGAGGCATTTAGGGCGCTTTACGCTGCCTACGTGAAGCCAGTCTTAGAGTATGCCGCCTCATCTTGGAGTCCCCATCTGAAGAAACATATAATGAAACTGTAAAAGGTTCTGAAGTTTGCGACGAGGCTCGTCCCAGAATTACGAGGGATGGGGTATGAAGAGCGCCTGAAGGAACTGTACCTTACGACACTAAAAAAAAAAAAGAGAGAAGGGGGAGATATGATAGGAACGTATAAAATACTCAGGGGAATTGACAAAGTGGAAATAGACGAAATGTTCACACGGAATAGTAACAGAACGAGGGGACATGGGTGGAGCTGGAAACTCAGATGAGTCACAGAGATGTTAGGAAGTTTTCTTTTAGCGTGAGAGTAGTGGGAAAATGGAATGCACTTAAGGAACAGGTTGTGGACGGAAACTGTTCATAATTTTAAAACAGATATGATAAGGAAATGGGACAG
This sequence comes from Procambarus clarkii, assembly GCF_040958095.1. Taxonomy (NCBI): domain Eukaryota; kingdom Metazoa; phylum Arthropoda; class Malacostraca; order Decapoda; family Cambaridae; genus Procambarus; species Procambarus clarkii. The sequence continues at coordinate 37,112,564 of NC_091188.1, read as the reverse complement.
GAGTCATTGCTGTAAACAACCGATGGCTAGAAAGGCGGGATCCAAGAGTCAATGCTCGATCCAGCAGGCACAAATAGGTGAGTATAAATAGCTGAGCACACACACACACACACACACACACACACACACACACACACACACACACACACACACACACACACACACACACACACACACACACAAACGACAATATTTAACTTACACATCGTAAATGTACCGTAAAGAACGGTTGAATCCAATGCCTTCTGCATTCGACAGTTGAAGACAGGACGCTACGGGAGTGTCTGAGGGTACAAGTATGGCAGCTAACTCAAGACGGTTGATGTTTCTGTTGTTTCAGATTTAGCTACTCAGAACAAAGTGTCCATGTCTGGCCATGTGGCCATGACTCCAAAGTGTGGTCTCCGTGGTGTAGTGGTAAGACACTCGCCTGGCGTTCCGCGAGCGCTTTGTCATGGGTTCGTATCCTGGCCGGGGAGGATTTACTGGGCGCAATTCCTTAACTGTAGCCTCTGTTTAACGCAACAGTAAAATGTGTACTTGGATGAAAAAACGATTCTTCGCGGCAGGGGATCGTATTCCAGGGACCATAGGATTAAGGACTTGCCCGAAACGCTACGCGTACTAGTGGCTGTACAAGAATGTAACAACTCTTGTATATATCTCAAAAAAAAAAAAACAAAAAACAAAAAATGTAGCACGGGCTATGGTGAGGCCGTAACAAAGACGGTTGAACTTGGCACTATATATATACTGCCTTGGCACCAAGGGTGTGCCCGTGTGCCCCACATCGACGAGCAGCCGGGCATCCTTGCTTATGCCCAGTCATATATACAGGGGGGGGGACCTGACGGTTGAGTGGACAGCGCTCGGGATTCGTAGTCCTAGGGTCCGAGGATCGATTCCCGGTGATGGAGGAAACAAATGGGCAGTTTCTTTCACGCTGATGCCTCTGTTCACTTAGGAGTAAATAAGTACCAGGGAGTTAGACAGTCGTTACGGGCTGCTTCCTGGGGGGGTTTGTATGTGTGGAAAAAAATCTGTTGATTGACAGTTGAGAGGCGGGCCCAAAGAGCCAGAGCTCAACTCTGTGTACATCATGTACGTATTGCATCCGTAGACACCATTCGTACACATTAGACACGTGTGAATATACTGTGTACGTATCGTCTCTATTTTTTCCTTGCGACTGTGTGTGGTGTAGAGAGTCAGTGTGGTGACTGTGTGTGGTGTAGAGAGTCAGTGTGGTGACTGTGTGTGGTGTAGAGAGTCAGTGTGGTGACTGTGTGTGGTGTAGAGAGTCAGTGTGGTGACTGTGTGTGGTGTAGAGAGTCAGTGTGGTGACTGTGTGTGGTGTAGAGAGTCAGTGTGGTGACTGTGTGTGGTGTAGAGAGTCAGTGTGGTGACTGTGTGTGGTGTAGAGAGTCAGTGTGGTGACTGTGTGTGGTGTAGAGAGTCAGTGTGGTGACTGTGTGTGGTGTAGAGAGTCAGTGTGGTGACTGTGTGTGGTGTAGAGAGTCAGTGTGGTGACTGTGTGTGGTGTAGAGAGTCAGGGTGGTGACTGTGTGTGGTGTTGAGAGTCAGTGTGGTGACTGTGTGTGGTGTAGAGAGTCAGTGTGGTGACTGTGTGTGGTGTAGAGAGTCAGGGTGGTGACTGTGTGTGGTGTAGAGAGTCAGGGTGGTGACTGTGTGTGGTGTAGAGAGTCAGTGTGGTGACTGAGTGGTGTAGAGAGTCAGTGTGGTGACTGTGTGTGGTGTAGAGAGTCAGTGTGGTGACTGTGTGTGGTGTAGAGAGTCAGGGTGGTGACTTTGTGTGGTGTAGAGAGTCAGTGTGGTGACTGAGTGGTGTAGAGAGTCAGTGTGGTGTAGAGAGTCAGTGATTACCAACACGTGTGTCACGATACACACCCATAAATCCTTGCCTCATACACACACAACACAAACAGACTGTTGACAGTTCAACAAAATTCCCACACGAGACACATATACATTTCCTAAATAATTATTGACTTTTATAAACAAATCTAACGTCTAACAGTTCGATCATGTGTATAATTTAGCGCTTCCGTCCTCTGGTGTGTATATATATATATATATATATATATATATATATATATATATATATATATATATATATATATATATATATATATATATATATATGTCGTACCTAGTAGCCAGAACGCACTTCTCAGCCTACTATGCAAGGCCCGATTTGCTTAATAAGCCAAGTTTTCCTGAATTAATATATTTTATCAAATTTTTTTCTTATGAAATGATAAAGCTACCCATTTCATTATGTATGAGGTAAATTTTTTTTTATTGGAGTTAAAATTAACGTAGATATATGACCGAACCTAACCAACCCTACCTAACCTAACCTAACCTATATTTATAGGTAAGGTTAGGTTAGGTAGCCGAAAAAGTTAGGTTAGGTTAGGTAGTCGAAAAACAATTAATTCATGAAAACTTGGCTTATTAGGCAAACCGGGACTTGCACAGTAGGCCGAGAAGTGCGTTCTGCCTACTAGGTACGACATGTATATATTACAACGTCCTCCGCTCATTCACATGTGTATAATGTCATGTTCCTTTGTGTGGATGTTCGTGTGTTGCGTTTTTTTACAATTTGCTGTATAAATACACTTCCTGTTCTGTGCCGGATATTCTGAAAAGTGCAAATATTATTACATTAATTTTAACGTGGGAAACAGGGCCGCCTTCTGAATAGTGCGGAAGCTTGAGTGAAAAGTGTGTGGCACTGAGGTGAGTGCTGGCGTTTATATTTTTTTAATTTTGCCCCGAGGGGCGAGTTTATTGGGCAGCGTCACTCATCCTGTGAGTGGACACACCACCATAGTGACAGTATTGGGCAGCGTCACTCATCCTGTGAGTGGACACACCACCATAGTGACAGTATTGGGCAGCGTCACTCATCCTGTGAGTGGACACACCACCATAGTGACAGTATTGGGCAGCGCCACTCATCCTGTGAGTGGACACACCACCATAGTGACAGTATTGGGCAGCGCCACTCATCCTATGAGTGGACACACCGCCATAGTGACAGTATTGGGCAGCGTCACTCATCCTGTGAGTGGACACACCACCATAGTGACAGTATTGGGCAGCGCCACCCATCCTGTGAGTGGACACAGCACCATAGTGACAGTATTGGGCAGCGCCACTCATCCTATGAGTGGACACTCCGCCATAGTGACAGTATTGGTCAGCGCCACTCATCCTGTGAGTGGACACACCGCCATAGTGACAGTATTGGGCAGCGCCACTCATCCTGTGAGTGGACACACCGCCATAGTGAAAGTATTGGGCAGCGCCACTCATCCTGTGAGTGGACACACCGCCATAGTGACAGTATTGGGCAGCGCCACTCATCCTGTGAGTGGACACACCGCCATAGTGACAGTATTGGGCAGCGCCACTCATCTTGTGAGTGGACACACCGCCATAGTGACAGTATTGGGCAGCGCCACTCATCCTGTGAGTGGACACACCGCCATAGTGACAGTATGGGGCAGTGCCACTCATCCTGTGAGTGGACACACCGCCATAGTGACAGTATGGGGCAGTGCCACTCATCCTGTGAGTGGACACACCGCCATAGTGACAGTATTGGGCAGCGTCACTCATCCTGTGAGTGGACACACCACCATAGTGACAGTATTGGGCAGCGCCACCCATCCTGTGAGTGGACACACCGCCATAGTGACAGTATTGGGCAGCGTCACTAATCCTGTGAGTGGACACACCACCATAGTGACAGTATTGGGCAGCGTCACTCATCCTGTGAGTGGACACACCGCCATAGTGACAGTATTGGGCAGCGTCACTCATCCTGTGAGTAGAAACACCACCATAGTGACAGTATTGGGCAGCGCCACTCATCCTGTGAGTGGACACACCGCCATAGTGACAGTATTGGGCAGCGCCACTCATCCTGTGAGTGGACACACCGCCATAGTGACAGTATTGGGCAGCGTCACTCATCCTGTGAGTAGACACACCACCATAGTGACAGTATTGGGCAGCGTCACTCATCCTGTGAGTGGACACACTACCATAGTGACTGTATTGGGCAGCGTCACTCATCCTGTGAGTAGACACACCACCATAGTGACAGTATTGGGCAACGTCACTCATCCTGTGAGTGGACACACCACCATAGTGACAGTATTGGGCAGCGTCACTCATCCTGTGAGTGGACACACCGCCATAGTGACAGTATTGGGCAGCGCCACTCATCCTGTGAGTGGACACACCGCCATAGTGACAGTATTGGGCAGCGCCACTCATCCTGTGAGTGGACATACCGCCATAGTGACAGTATTGGGCAGCGCCACTCATCCTGTGAGTGGACACACCGCCATAGTGACAGTATTGGGCAGCGTCACTCATCCTGTGAGTGGACACACCGCCATAGTGACAGTATTGGGCAGCGCCACTCATCCTGTGAGTGGACACACCACCATAGTGACAGTATTGGGCAGCGTCACTCATCCTGTGAGTGGTCACACCGCCATAGTGACAGTATTGGGCAGCGCCACTCATCCTGTGAGTGGACACACCGCCATAGTGACAGTATTGGGCAGCGCCACTCATCCTGTGAGTGGACACACCGCCATAGTGACAGTATTGGGCAGTGTCACTCATCCTGTGAGTGGACACACCGCCATAGTGACAGTATTGGGCAGCGCCACTCATCCTGTGAGTGGACACACCGCCATAGTGACAGTATTGGGCAGCGCCACTCATCCTGTGAGTGGACACACCGCCATATTGACAGTATTGGGCAGCGCCACTCATCCTGTGAGTGGACACACCGCCATAGTGACAGTATTGGGCAGCGCCAGTCATCCTGTGAGTAGACACACCACCATAGTGACAGTATTGGGCAGCGCCACTCATCCTGTGAGTAGACACACCACCATAGTGACAGTATTGGGCAGCGCCACTCATCCTGTGAGTGGACACACCACCATAGTGGCAGTATTGGGCAGCGCCACTCATCCTGTGAGTGGACACACCACCATAGTGGCAGTATTGGGCAGCGTCACTCGTCCTGTGAGTGGACTCACCGCCATAGTGGCAGTATTGGGCAGCGTCACTCGTCCTGTGAGTGGACACACCACCATAGTGACAGTATTGGGCAGCGCCACTCATCCTGTGAGTGGACACACCGCCATAGTGACAGTATTGGGCAGCGCCACCCATCCTGTGAGTGGACACACCGCCATAGTGACAGTATTGGACAGGTTAACATGAATGTAGAATAAAGATCAAGGTAGTATGCTGTCACAGAAAGTGTCGTCATGTAGAAGTAAAGGACTAGGTCGTGAGGCCGGATGACTCCGCCTGGTTCAAAGATCTTGCGGCCTAGGGGGGGCGACCACAGTCTAACATATTATTAATTCATAACTTATAAATTCAGGTCACTATTCAATATTATAAGTGAAAATAGCCGGGCTCAAGATGCCCATAGAATTACCATCAGTTTCAAAAGGAATTCAACTATTTGGGTTGGCCAGTAAATAAGATTAGCTTGTTCAATTTAATCCTGCTTGGTAATTTAATAGCCAGGTACTAGATTCACGAAACAGGTACGCAAGCACTTACGAATCTGAACATCTTTTCTCAATATTTGGCGGCTTTGTTTACAATTATTAAACAATTAATGAGCTCCGAAGCATCAGGAGGCTGTTTATAACAATAACAACAGTTGATTGGCAAGTTTTCATGCTTGTAAACTGTTTAATAAATGTAACCAAAACCGTCAAAGATTGAGGAAAGATGTACACGTTCGTAAGTGCTTGGGTAACTGCTTGGTGAATCTGGCCCCAGGTTCGTAAGTGCTTGCGTAACTGCTTCGTGAATCTGGCCCCAGGAAACCTAGCTGTGTAATACTAGCTCGCTTCAGTCTAAAGACAGAGCAGGTTAGTCAGTGTGGCGTGAGCAGCTGAGCGGTCACTATCTCGCCTCCAGAAGCCACAACAACACAGCTGGTGTCTTAGATCACGGTAAAGTGCTTCAGAGTTTGGTACAGTTAATTCCCAATCATTCGCCTCTTAGGAATATATTCAGTTTAGGGAGTGTTCTGTTTTTTTATATTCATTTGATTAATCTTTATTTCATAAATATTGTTTAGTATTTATGGTATTCGAGTTTTCCCATAAGAATATGATTGTTCTTGTCGCGGGCCCCAAGAGCCGGGTTTTTATTGAATGAGTCGATACATATATCGCAAGCAAGCCTAGTCTTGTAATATATATTCCCTTGTTTTCAATTTAATTTTCCACACTTAACGTAAATGCATTCCTCCCTTTTCAATTAATTGGGGATTAACCCCAACGAAATTAATGGTTAATTGATTGGTCCAAACCACAATTAATCGTCAAGATCGTGAAGGTTTGGTGGTGGCAGCTGAGAGCCTCGAGTTTGCTGGGGGCCAGTACAGCGTCTGATAGCCACAGATCAACCGTGATCTTCGACGGTTGATCTGTGGCGATCAACCGTCTAAGATCACGGGTGGAGTGGAGGCTATAGTAGAGCTCCGGGGTCCCTAAGTTCAGTTAACTAAGAGCAGGGTAGTGGACGGAAGAAGAGAGACATTACCCCCGTCCCTGTTACACTATAGTCTGGACAAGTTTCCCTATGTGTCTAGGGTAAAGTCAAAAAAGCTAGTTAAAACGCTAGTTTACCAAGACATATAAACAGGTCACTGTAAAACAATAAGAAATTAAAGTTCAATACAACTGATATTTTAATCACAACAAAGAGCTTCAACACAGCTCTCGTAATTACGTCAAGGAACTTTAACAACTATCGAAATCATTAACAGGCATTCGGCACCCACTCTGGACTAGCTGACACCAGGCTCCAACCTGGCGCAGTGGTACACTAACCCAAGTAACAGGTTGGTGGTGTCGAACATTAATAAATAGTGAGTGAGGAATCAGTAACATGCTACAACACAATAACAATCAGCTACGATCCTCAGAGACCCATCGCAACACAAAGTCACCACCTGGCATAACTCACGTGCCTCGGGTCGCCTAATCCACTACACTGCATTACTCTTATATATACATTAGTAATCAATAAACAACAAAATACAACACAACTCAAGAGCTGGACGTCCCACGTCCGCCTATCAGGGAAGTGAGAGGGTAGTGACTGGCCGAGGGCCGAGCCGGCCGAGAACGACTTTGTTACCAACATGGCAAGTCACCCCATCTTTCCTCCTTCACATATCAGATTGAAGAAGGAGACATGGCAGTCTCCTTCACATATCAGAAGCCCAAAACCCAAATATTAATTCTAATTCATACAATACCTAAGTATATACAATATTCTCCACAGGAGAGTACACATCAAAACTCAAGGTATACAAGAATATATCGCGATATGTCCTAAAACACATAAAGAAGTTATTTCTATTACACCTGGTAATACTGGCTGGAGATGCTTCACCAAGGGGGATATGGGAGGATTACCAGCAGTTACCAGTCGACCGTTATATGTACGTTGTTTAAGACTTAGATCACAGTATATCCACTAGTTACACCTCAAGTATATATATAAATCTACATAATAATATATACACTATATCATAATACCTCTAGCATGTCCTATATAACATTCCAATACTTAGACATGTAATGGTAATTGTATGAAACATGACCTTAAGCTCCGGCTATGAACTAGCGTATTTCCAAACAGAGATTACAGATACCAAAGTAATGGTAATATTAGGCTAATCAACTAATATTTTACTATACAGTTTAACCGAATCATATACATACACAGTATGTATATGTATACACTGGTGCATGTGTGGTCATAACAGTGGTCAAGGCGATGTCCGTCTCTCTCACTACAGATTCTGCAACTCCGCTGCTCAACTGTCGTTTCCATTCCGAATCTCGATGGATATTTGTATCCAAGATGGATTCTTGCTATTACTGATTCCCTCCTGCGGTCACCTCCTCTTCGTCCATAATGATTGGGATTGCCAGCTGCAACCATGTTGTACCAGCGTACAGATTCACTGGTGTGTTCTTCTATCCTCCTTTCCCGAGTTAATTATGGCGTTGTCGTGAATGCTGAATAAATTTCATATGTAATAAAGTGTATTCATTGGATGTAAAGTTATGTTGATGAGTTTGTATGGGCTCATGTGCATTTTTCTAGGGATGGAGTCCACAGCTTTCACCAGCCTTGGAAAGAGACCTTGACGCACACAAGGATAAGAACCACTGCGTTAGATTATTGACGGCTCAAAATAACTTAACTCTGAGCAATGCTGGACCAGTTAGCTCTCGTTACTGTAATGTGTCATAAAGAGGTCGTGTTGACTTGTATATTTCTCTCTAATATGATGGGAAGCTTCAGTTCTTGCTTCAGGTTAGGGATTCCTGGGCATCTTGGGGCACCAAGAATCACCCTCTTGGCTTCATTCTGTCTTGCTGCTAGTTTGTTCAAAAGAGAGGATGAGAACTTAATTACTGACTAATTTTTTTTGTTTTATTAACACATTTAGGTACATGTGCATATGTACAGCTACCCTAGACTATATGAAGGGGAGTACAGCGTGTCATCAAACTAGCTACGTGATGTTAAAATCCCAATCACAGAGGATGGTTAGTCATACAGAGGCATGTGATAAGTAGTCGGTACTGGCAAACTTTGAGTGCATTATGAGGATATCATCATCAACACAAGAGTGAGTAAGGTAGCAGTGATACTAAAAGTCTCCATCTCGCAGGGTGGTTAGTCATACAGGGCCATATGCATATGTTTAGTAGCCTGCACTGGCAAATTTTGGGTGCACTGTGAGGATATCTTCAAGAACACGAGAGTGAATAAAGTAATTGCAAAGCTCCAGGTATCTCATGCCAACGGGTCTGAATGATCTAATAACTGGGCATTCGGTGATGTAGTGAGGGAGATCGTGCCGCAGTTCCTGCTCACAGAGTTTGCAACTGGAGTGCTCAGGATTGGGAGACCCGTCACCTGCAGCCACCTGCCACAGGTAAGGTAACCCAATCTGATCTTTGCAACCACTGTGACGCACAGTCTAGTGGACGTTTTGTGCTGTCCATAGATGTAGGTTTCAGATCTGAACAAATCATAGCTTTTTATACTGGTGCTTTCAGGTCGTTGGGAGTCAGTAATTTCTCTCCTATCAGACCTGAGTATTTGGAACAATATAGTTTTGACAGCAGAGATGGGGATACCTAGATCTAATTCAACTTCATCTTTGTTACACGCTAATTTGGCTGCAATGTCTGTCTCATTATGATGGGTTATATTTATGTGTGATGGTATCCATACAAAGGAGATTCGAAACTCTTTACTCTGTGCAGCGATTAGGGCATTTATAATTGGTAGTTTAGTATGAGGTTCTTGCTGTCGATCGTCCAGGAGAAGTTTTCGATTACTTGAAGAGCAGACTTTGAATCACAAAATATTATTCCTCCTCCAATGTTTTTTAATGCACTGGTAGCTAGTTGTAATGCTGCTAGTTCTGCTTGTGTGGAGGTCAGCCAGTTGTTTAACCTGACACTGACAGTCTTTGTGCAAATATTATTTCTACAAAACCTACATGCTGCTGCAGTCCGTCCAGTAGAAGATTGGACTGAGCCGTCGGTGTAGACACAGTGCTCGTGAGATCTTAAATTTTCGAAGGAGGAGGCAATTGTTTCAAGTGTGACAGCTTTGAGAAGAGCAAGATTCTCATTACCTTTCTTGGTGACAGGTGTGTATGATACTTGAATGGTGAGGTACAGATAAAGAGGAATATCAGGGACAGGTAGATTGCACTTAGAAGGAATGTTGAATTTGATCAGATTGTAGGCATTTTTGATCAGCTATTTATCATAAAAGGAGTGAGTTGGTATGTCGGCACCAGTCAATAGGGTGTTAACAGCACTAAATAATTTGTCTCTGAGCAATGCAGGAGATGTAGGGTCTCTCATGACTTTCAGGCAAAAGGTGGTGTTGACTTGCATGATTCTTTCTAGTATGGTTGGAAGCTTCAGTTCTTCCTCATGTTGATGATTCTTGTGCATCTTGGGGCACCAAGAATTATCCTCATGGCTTCATTCTGTACTACTTCAAGTTTGTCCAACACAGAGGAGGGGAAGTTAATTAAGTGCAGAGCATTATAATCAACGAGAGATCTAACAAACATCATATACAATAGTCTAGCATATTTAATGTTGATACCAATATTCTTACCAGTAAGTGCTTTCAGTGGTTTAAGTCTTTCTTTTAACCTACCTTGGAGTTGTTCCGGGTCTTAGCGTCCCCGCGGCTCGGTCGTCGACCAGGCCTCCTCGTTGCTGGACTGGTCAACCAGGCTGTTTGACGCGGCTGCTCACAGCCTGTCGTATGAATCACAGCCTGGTTGATCAGGTATCCTTTGGAGGTGCTTATCCAGTTCTCTCTTGAACACTGCGAGGGGTCGCCCAGTTATGTCCCTTATGTGTAGTGGAAGCATGTTGAACAGTCTAGGGCCTCTGATGTTGATAATTCTCTCTTGAACACTGTGAGGGGTCGGCCAGTTATGTCCCTTATGTGTAGTGGAAGCGTGTTGAACAGTCTCGGGCCTCTGATGTTGAACGGTGTAGATCGTTTACAATGTCACTGTTAATACCAACTCCGAGGTGTTTGTGCTGCCTACACGTTTCAATGTTCTGGTTGTTGACCTTGAAAGTTATAGGGACATGAGTTTTCTCTTGGGGATGGAGAACTCTGGATTTAGTTATAGAGATAACAAGAACGCATTCAATGCTTTTAGCAGCGAGTGAATCGAGTAGAGCTTGCAGTCTAGTTTGGGTATTTGCAACAATACGCATGTCGCCGGCATAACAGATGACGGCTTCGTCAGGTAGTGTGGGAATATGAATTGTTAATTTGTGCATCAGAACATTGAACAGTGTAGGGCTTAGCACTCCACCCTGGGGTGTACCCAACTCAAAGGGGCCAGAAAGTTTACTTTTGACCCCCTTGAAAAGGACTGAGGCGGTTCTGTTACTTAGGTAATCCCTGAGCCATGTCAACAGTCTTCCCCTAACTCCAAAAGAAGCTAGTTGTTCTAAGATTATTTCTCTATTAGCTGTATCAAAAGCAGTTTGGAGATCAATAAATGCCGCCTGAGAGCTTGGTCCCTCTCTGATAAAATATTCAGCAAAGCAAGTTTGTGTGCTTCTTCCAGGAAGGAAACCATACAGGTTAGGGGCAAGGTGGGGCTTGATTTGAAACATTAGTCTGTCGAGAATAATTCTCTCAAGAACTTTACACATGCACGACGTCAGAGAAATGGGTCTGAATTTTTGTGAATTAGGCTTGGGTATGGGTATTATGAGTCCCTGTGTCCAGCGGTCAGATAACACACCCTGCCTTAGACTTTGATTAAACAATTCTAGCAAAGGGCTATTTGGCAGCTCAGCAAGTACTCTCATGGTGTTGCATGTGATGCCATCCTCTCCAGGAGAGGTAGCCTTACCTTTCTTGAGTGCATTTTTAATTTCAAAGAGGGTTATGCCATAATTATCATCAGGCCCTATTTCACTACAGGCAATTTCAATATTGAAGTTACGATTTATTTTGGTACTAGTCAGATGATGTTGTACATCTAGGGGCAGGCTGCTTATACTGGCAGTGCTTGCATATTGCTGAAGCAGCATGTCGGCATAGTCTACAGGTGAATGGTGATCAAGTTGACGACTGCTAGGACGAGAAGTCTTTTTAATTTTATTCCACACTAGCTGTACCCGGCCACGCGTTGCTGTGGCTCAGCACAACCTTTCCGGTCTCCCAGTCCTCCCCCACCCTTCCCCGTCCCCTCGTCCTCCCCACAATTACCCCCTCCCCCGTCTCGTCGTCCTCCTTACCATTCTCCACTCCCTCGTCCGATGCATTCCCAAATGATCTGATGTTCCCATCAGAGAGTTGGGAACATTAAATGATCTCATGTTCCCATCACTGAAATATAAGAAAAACAGTTTAAAAAACGAAATAAAAACAGTTACAAAATAAAAATAAACTGTACTCACGAAATGAACATTACGGTAAACAACACAGCTCAATTCCAACGCAATATCACACAAAATAATTAATTAAAAATTAAAATAAATCGTAATCTATGAAAATTCCATTTATCAATGCAATTGGAAACATTGAAATGGAATCGTAATATATTTAGTAGTGTGTGTGTTGTGCTATTATGTGCAACAAGATGGCGCTGTTTTTTCAAAATAAGCAAGATTTTACCTATCAGAGGTGTGGCATCTATGTAGTAGGTATATAAAAACATGCGCGTATTCGACTGGAACGTTGTGTCAAAATTTCAAAGCAATTGGTGAAGAACTTTCGGAGATTTCAGCGTGTGTTGCTCATACGTCCAACAGATGTCGCTGTTTTTCAAAAAAAGCATGTTTTTCCTGTCACAGGTAAGGCATGTATATAGTAGGTATATAAAAGCACTCGCCTATTCGAATGCAACGTTATCTTGAGATGATTTCGGGGCTTTTTAATGTCCCCGCGGCCCGGTCCTCGACCAGGCCTCCACCCCCAGGAAGCAGCCCGTGACAGCTGACTAACACCCAGGTACCTATTTTACTGCTAGGTAACAGGGGCATAGGGCGAAAGAAACTCTGCCAATTGTTTCTCGCCGGCGCCTGGCATCGAACCCAGGATCACAAGTCCAGCGTGCTGTCCGCTCGGCCGACCGGCTCCCACGGTCCACGTTGTGTCAAAATTTCAAAGCAATCTGTAAAGAGGTTTCGAATATTTCCCTCACATGGGAAACACCGTTTTTCAGAAAAAAGCATGTTTCTTTTTTACCGTCACAGACGTGAGGTCTACATGATGGCAGCCCGTCCTCCAAAAATGGGGTTGTAAATGTAAGAAGACAAATAAGTGTATTTATGCGTAGCAGTCAGGAATTGTACTTATTTTCACTTAGTATTAAATCGTACTGTCAAATATATTGTGAATATTTGAGTTTACCTGGAAAACTGAATAGAAAACCACAACCTCACTTAACCGTCTTAGTTTTTGAAAATAATAAATTTATTGCTTCTTAATTACAATTAGTACTTAACCTATAGCTATATTGATATTACAGTTTTATAAAACTAATAAAACACAACTAAAATATATCAATAAATTGTAAAGTAACTCAGGATATTTTAAAATTTTGTATAAAATCTATATTGTTTAATAAACCTGAAAAAGAAATTCCTGATATATAAAACTTGTGTATTGCAAATTGAGAACTTCATTTTAAAATTCTGAGTGTCTTGAAAGAAATCGAGGAGAATTAAATCGGGGGAGGAGGTTGGGTAAATGTAACAGCCCATTAAGTTCAATTATGCTGATTATGACAGTAAGAAAGTATACTTATTACACCTAGTATTAAAACGTACTGTCAATTCGGAGGATGGGTTAGATAGGTATATAAAAACCTGCTCGGATACGAATGGAACGTTGTGTGAAAATTTCAAAGCAATCGGTGAAGAACTTTCGGAGATTATCGGTTATGCACAAACGAACATTTCTATTTTTATTTATATAGATTTGGGATGAAGATGTTGCATGATTGATGCCTCGCAAGAACTGTTCCCAGCGCTGGTTATACTGTTGAAAATAACCAACAGTTTCATATATCTTTTGTATTTTATACGACCTTTGTATTAACCACAAGTAGTTACTAAAATCACTAACTTGTAGATTTAATCTTCCAGCTCCGGGTCCACAACAACCGAGGTATTAGGCTTCTCTACCTGCACGTGCAACAATTTGCTTGAGGCAACACGTCGTCGGTGGATCGTGACAACAAATTACGACTTTCTAGAATTTACAGCTAAGCTGACTTGATTTCTAGTAGTGTAGTATTAGATACCCTAATATTTGTTACACGAATGATTTCCCCTTATATTACCATTTACCTGCCATTAAGGAAATCATCTTATTTGCTAACAATTTTCTATTTGATTTATATATAAACTCTGATATAAATTTCTGCATATACATTTCTTTCTGACGAATGAACCAGCGTCGGATTATAGGTGCTAGAACTTAATTGTATCCTAGCACTTGAACCCCCCATTTTTGTGCAGGCTAATTTGACTCCCTTTACATAAGAAATACAGTTTCACTAAGATCCATAGGACACTAGTTCTTGGTATCAGTTTAATCCATTGTCTCATTTTGTTTTCCACTTTTTCTCAAAAAGTGGTGGTCCTTCACAGCTATCGAATTATATTGTTTTAATTACAAATTACTGGAGTCATATTTTCCCCCACATATACACCTGTTCCTTTAGCTCTAAACTCTCAGCTGGCCTTGAGAAATATGTTGAGGGTGTCAGTTGTTTTATGTGTTTTTTACTGCTCAGCTAGGAATAGAACTCTGTCATGCAGGGGCTTAAGGCGTGAGTCAGTGAACCACCTCTGTCCCTTCCTCACTGTTTTGGGTCTTGTAGATTTTACAATATTGTCATAAAAAGCGGTTACTTCAGTGACCAGGTAGGTCCTCATATAATGCGTTGACGGTAGTAAAACAGTGTTATACCATTCAGAAATGCGGAATTTGAAGTGCATGTGTAAATTTTCAGGGATATTATTTATTTTTTTTCAAAGCTTAAGGGTTTGACATTATTGATAGTGTATGAACAGAATATGGCAAAATGATCACTAATTCGTGAACAATTGATCCTCCGACGGCATTGTCAATGAGGCCGTGACCAATGACATAATCAAGCCTGCCACCCATGAGGTGTGTGACGTTAGAGGAGTCAAAGTTGAATACGGACATGTTATTGTCTTTAAGATATTTCACAAAAACCTTACCATTTCTATTTGTTTTGGTGTCACCCAGGCTAGTGTGTCTAGCATTAAAATCACTCATGACAATGGATTGTGAGCTGCTGGTGATTTTTGGAAGTGAGGCTTTCACCATTTGATCGCACCTTACATATACATTAACTAAGTTAATAAAGACGGTCGTTGTACAATCTGAAAATGGTGGTAATATGAGTCGTCACGTTTGTGGTATTTAACATATTTACATATTAGGTTACTTTTAACATACGTCAAGATACCGACATCATATGAACCAACATTTGAGAATGCTACATAACCTGAGAGTTTGGGTGGCGTTTTATTTTTTGTGCTTGCAGTTCCTGCAGGCACAGTACATCAAAGTCGTTGGCACCAGCATACATCATTAGATCAAACATGTTCCTAAGCAAGCGTCTCACATTCTATGTGAGAAATTTAAGCGTGACTTGGTCGTGGAAAATAATGTTCATAAACTTGACGAAGAGAAGTGTTTACAAGGTTCATTAGTTGCAAACTATTGCTTACAAATGACAACTTTTCAGGGTCAGTAATGTCAAAGAGTTCTTTCATCTGTTTGGCCCTGATTTTATTATTATTAATACACTAGGTACATCTGCATTTGTGTAGCTACCCCTAGACTATATGAAGAAGAGTACAGTGTCAAAAAGCTGGCTACGTGATGCTAAAAAATCCTCATCACATAGGATGGTTAGTCATACAGAGGCATATGATAAGTAGTCTGCACTGGCAGACTCCGGGTGCATTTTGAGGATATCATCAACACAAGATTGAATAAGGCAGCAGTGGTAATACAAGTCCCCATCTCGCAGGATTGTTAGTCATATAGGGCCATGTGTTTAGTAGCCTGCACTGGCAAATTTTGGGTATACTGTGAGGATATCTTCAAGAATACGAGAGTGAATAAAGTAATTGCAAAGCTCCAGGTACCTCATGCCAACTGGTCTGAAAGGTCTAATAACTGGGCATTCAGTGATGTAGTGCGGGAGATCCTGGTGTTTAGTAAACAACTCTGCGGGAGTTGATCTCCAAGGATCGAGACATACCCACCTTGTGTCTACCTAGTGTAGCTTCCGGGAATCAACGGCCACGGGGCCCGGTCTCCACCTTGGCCTCTCCGTTGGTCATCTGGTCAACCAGGTTGTTGGGCGCGGCTGATCGCAGCCTGACGTATGAATCACAGCCTGGTTGATCAGATAACATCAGCAGGACTATGTGAGATCTCGCGAGATGTGCCTGGCGTCGGGTGCCTGCGTCTGGTGCCTGGCGTCGGGTGCCTGCGTCTGGTGCCTGGCGTCGGGTGCCTGCGTCTGGTGCCTGGCGTCGGGTGCCTGCGTCTGGTGCCTGGCGTCGGGTGCCTGCGTCTGGTGCCTGGCGTCGGGTGCCTGCGTCTGGTGCCTGGCGTCGGGTGCCTGCGTCTGGTGCCTGGCGTCGGGTGCCTGCGTCTGGTGCCTGGCGTCGGGTGCCTGCGTCTGGTGCCTGGCGTCGGGTGCCTGCGTCTGGTGCCTGGCGTCGGGTGCCTGCGTCTGGTGCCTGGCGTCGGGTGCCTGCGTCTGGTGCCTGGCGTCGGGTGCCTGCGTCTGGTGCCTGGCGTCGGGTGCCTGGAGTCGGGTGCCTGCGTCTGGTGCCTGGCGTCGGGTGCCTGCGTCTGGTGCCTGGCGTCGGGTGCCTGCGTCTGGTGCCTGGCGTCGGGTGCCTGCGTCTGGTGCCTGGCGTCGGGTGCCTGCGTCTGGTGCCTGGCGTCGGGTGCCTGCGTCTGGTGCCTGGCGTCGGGTGCCTGCGTCTGGTGCCTGGCGTCGGGTGCCTGGCGTCTGGTGCCTGCGTCTGGTGCCTGGCGTCTGGTGCCTGGCGTCGGGTGCCTGGCGTCTGGTGCCTGGCGTCGGGTGCCTGCGTCTGGTGCCTGGCGTCGGGTGCCTGGCGTCGGGTGCCTGGCGTCTGGTGCCTGGCGTCTGGTGCCTGCGTCTGGTGCCTGGCGTCTGGTGCCTGACGTCTGGTGCCTGGCGTCTGGTGCCTGGCGTCGGGTGCCTGGCGTCTGGTGCCTGGCGTCGGGTGCCTGCGTCTGGTGCCTGGCGTCGGGTGCCTGGCGTCGGGTGCCTGGCGTCTGGTGCCTGGCGTCTGGTGCCTGCGTCTGGTGCCTGGCGTCTGGTGCCTGGCGTCGGGTGCCTGGCGTCTGGTGCCTGGCGTCTGGTGCCTGGCGTCTGGTGCCTGGCGTCGGGTGCCTGGCGTCTGGTGCCTGGCGTTTGGTGCCTGGCGTCGGGTGCCTGGCGTCGGATGCCTACTTCAAGTGCCTGGCGTCGGATGCCTACGTCAAGTGCCTGGCGTCGGATGCCTACGTCAAGTGCCTGGCGTCGGATGCCTACGTCAAGTGCCTGGCGTCGGATGCCTACGTCGGGTGCCTGGCGTCGGATGCCTACGTCAAGTGCCTGGCGTCGGGTGCCTACGTCTGGTGCCTGGCGTCGGGTGCCTACGTCTGGTGCCTGGCGTCGGGTGCCTACGTCTGGTGCCTGGCGTCGGATGCCTACGTCAAGTGCCTGGCGTCGGGTGCCTACGTCAAGTGCCTGGCGTCGGATGCCTACGTCTGGTGCCTGGAGTCGGGTGCCTGGCGTCTGGTGCCTGGCGTCTGGTGCCTGGCGTCTGGTGCCTGGCGTCTGGTGCCTGGCGTCGGGTGCCTACGTCTTATGCCTGGCGTCGGATGCCTACGTCAAGTGCCTGGCGTCGGATGCCTACGTCAAGTGCCTGGCGTCGGGTGCCTACGTCAAGTGCCTGGCGTCGGATGCCTACGTCAAGTGCCTGGCGTCGGATGCCTACGTCAAGTGCCTGGCGTCGGGTGCCTACGTCTGGTGCCTGGCGTCGGGTGCCTACGTCTGGTGCCTGGCGTCGGATGCCTACGTCAAGTGCCTGGCGTCGGGTGCCTACGTCTGGTGCCTGGCGTCGGATGCCTACGTCAAGTGCCTGGCGTCGGATGCCTACGTCAAGTGCCTGGCGTCGGATGCCTACGTCTGGTGCCTGGCGTCGGATGCCTACGTCAAGTGCCTGGCGTCGGATGCCTACGTCAAGTGCCTGGCGTCGGATGCCAACGTCAAGTGCCTGGCGTCGGGTGCCTACGTCAAGTGCCTGGCGTCGGGTGCCTACGTCTGGTGCCTGGCGTCGGATGCCTACGTCTGGTGCCTGGCGTCGGATGCCTACGTCAAGTGCCTGGCGTTGGGTGCCTACGTCTGGTGCCTGGCGTCGGGTGCCTACGTCTGGTGCCTGGCGTCGGATGCCTACGTCAAGTGCCTGGCGTCGGATGCCTACGTCAAGTGCCTGGCGTCGGATGCCTACGTCTGGTGCCTGGCGTCTGGTGCCTGCGTCTAGTGCCTGGCGTCAGGTGCCTGGCGTCTGGTGCCTGGCGTCGGGTGCCTGGCGTCGGATGCCTACGTCAAGTGCCTGGCGTCGGATGCCTACGTCAAGTGCCTGGCGTCGGATGCCTACGTCTGGTGCCTGGCGTCGGGTGCCGGGCGTCGGATGCCTACGTCAAGTGCCTGGCGTCGGGTGCCTGCGTCTGGTGCCTGGCGTCGGGTGCCTGCGTCTGGTGCCTGGCGTCGGGTGCCTGCGTCTGGTGCCTGGCGTCGGGTGCCTGCGTCTGGTGCCTGGCGTCGGGTGCCTGCGTCTGGTGCCTGGCGTCGGGTGCCTGGCGTCTGGTGCCTGGCGTCTGGTGCCTGCGTCTGGTGCCTGGCGTCTGGTGCCTGGCGTCTGGTGTCTGGCGTCTGGTGCCTGGCGTCGGGTGCCTGGCGTCTGGTGCCTGGCGTCGGGTGCCTGGCGTCTGGTGCCTGGCGTCGGGTGCCTGCGTCTGGTGCCTGGCGTCGGGTGCCTGGCGTCGGGTGCCTGGCGTCGGGTGCCTGGCGTCTGGTGCCTGGCGTCTGGTGCCTGCGTCTGGTGCCTGGCGTCTGGTGCCTGGCGTCGGGTGCCTGGCGTCTGGTGCCTGGCGTCTGGTGCCTGGCGTCGGGTGCCTGGCGTCTGGTGCCTGGCGTTTGGTGCCTGGCGTCGGGTGCCTGGCGTCGGATGCCTACGTCAAGTGCCTGGCGTCGGATGCCTACGTCAAGTACCTGGCGTCGGATGCCTACGTCAAGTGCCTGGCGTCGGATGCCTACGTCAAGTGCCTGGCGTCGGATGCCTACGTCGGGTGCCTGGCGTCGGATGCCTACGTCAAGTGCCTGGCGTCGGGTGCTTACGTCTGGTGCCTGGCGTCGGGTGCCTACGTCTGGTGCCTGGCGTCGGGTGCCTACGTCTGGTGCCTGGCGTCGGATGCCTACGTCAAGTGCCTGGCGTCGGGTGCCTACGACAAGTGCCTGGCGTCGGATGCCTACGTCTGGTGCCTGGAGTCGGGTGCCTGGCGTCTGGTGCCTGGCGTCTGGTGCCTGGCATCTGGTGCCTGGCGTCTGGTGCCTGGCGTCGGGTGCCTACGTCTTATGCCTGGCGTCGGATGCCTACGTCAAGTGCCTGGCGTCGGATGCCTACGTCAAGTGCCTGGCGTCGGGTGCCTACGTCAAGTGCCTGGCGTCGGATGCCTACGTCAAGTGCCTGGCGTCGGATGCCTACGTCAAGTGCCTGGCGTCGGGTGCCTACGTCTGGTGCCTGGCGTCGGGTGCCTACGTCTGGTGCCTGGCGTCGGATGCCTACGTCAAGTGCCTGGCGTCGGGTGCATACGTCTGGTGCCTGGCGTCGGATGCCTACGTCAAGTGCCTGGCGTCGGATGCCTACGTCAAGTGCCTGGCGTCGGATGCCTACGTCTGGTGCCTGGCGTCGGATGCCTACGTCAAGTGCCTGGCGTCGGATGCCTACGTCAAGTGCCTGGCGTCGGATGCCTACGTCAAGTGCCTGGCGTCGGGTGCCTACGTCAAGTGCCTGGCGTCGGGTGCCTACGTCTGGTGCCTGGCGTCGGATGCCTACGTCTGGTGCCTGGCGTCGGATGCCTACGTCAAGTGCCTGGCGCTGGGTGCCTACGTCTGGTGCCTGGCGTCGGGTGCCTACGTCTGGTGCCTGGCGTCGGATGCCTACGTCAAGTGCCTGGCGTCGGATGCCTACGTCAAGTGCCTGGCGTCGGATGCCTACGTCTGGTGCCTGGCGTCTGGTGCCTGCGTCTAGTGCCTGGCGTCAGGTGCCTGGCGTCTGGTGCCTGGCGTCGGGTGCCTGGCGTCGGATGCCTACGTCAAGTGCCTGGCGTCGGATGCCTACGTCAAGTGCCTGGCGTCGGATGCCTACGTCTGGTGCCTGGCGTCGGGTGCCTGGCGTCTGGTGCCTGGCGTCGGATGCCTACGTCAAGTGCCTGGCGTCGGGTGCCTACGTCAAGTGCCTGGCGTCGGATGCCTACGTCTGGTGCCTGGCGTCGGGTGCCTGGCGTCGGATGCCTACGTCTGGTGCCTGGCGTCTGGTGCCTGCGTGTGGTGCCTGCGTCTAGTGCCTGGCGTCAGGTGCCTGGCGTCTGGTGCCTGGCGTCGGGTGCCTGGCGTCTGGTGCCTGGCGTCTGGTGCCTGCGTCTGGTGCCTCGCGTCGGGTGCCTGGCGTCGGGTGCCTGGCGTCTGGTGCCTATCGTCTGGTGCCTGGCGTTGGGTGCCTGCGTCTAGTGCCTGGCGTCTGGTGCCTGCGTCTGGTGCCTGGCGTCGGGTGCCTGGCGTCGGGTGCCTGGCGTCGGGTGCCTGGCGTCTGGTGCCTGGCGTCTGGTGCCTGGCGTCAAGTGCCTGGCGTCTGGTGCCTGGCGTCGGGTGCCTGCGTCTGGTGCCTAGCGTCTGGTGCCTGCGTCTGGTGCCTGGCGTCGGGTGCTTGGCGTCGGGTGCCTGCGTCGGGTGCCTGGCGTCGGGTTCCTGCTTTGGGTGCCTGGCGTCTGATGCCTGCGTCTGATGCCTGGCGTCGGGTGCCTGGCGTCGGGTGCCTGGCGTCGGGTGCCTGCGTCGGGTGCCTGGCGTCGGGTGCCTGCGTCGGGTGCCTGCGTCGGGTGCCTGGCGTCTGGTGCCTGGCGTCTAGTGCCTGGCGTCGGGTGCCTGGCGTCTGGTGCCTGGCGTCGGGTGCCTGCGTCTGGTGCCTGGTGTCTGGTGCCTGGCGTCGGGTGCCTGGCGTCGGGTGCCTGGCGTCGGGTGCCTGCGTCGGGTGCCTGGCGTCTGGTGCCTGCGTCTGGTGCCTGCGTCTAGTGCCTGGCGTCTGGTGCCTGGCGTCGGGTGCCTGGCGTCGGGTGCCTGGCGTCTGGTGCCTGGCGTCTGGTGCCTGCGTCTGATGCCTGGCGTCGGGTGCCTGGCGTCTGGTGCCGGCGTCTGGCGTCTGGTGCCTGGCGTCGGGTGCCTGGCGTCGGGTGCCTGGCGTCTTGTGCCTGCGTCTGGTGCCTGGCGTCGGGTGCCTGGCGTCTGGTGCCTGCGTCTAGTGCCTGGCGTCGGGTGCCTGCGTCTAGTGCCTGGCGTCTGGTGCCTGGCGTCGGGTGCCTGGCGTCGGGTGCTTGGCGTCTGGTGCCTGCGTCTAGTGCCTGGCGTCGGGTGCCTGGCGTCTGGTGCCTGCGTCTGGTGCCTGGCGTCGGGTGCCTGGCGTCTGGTGCCTGCGTCTGGTGCCTGGCGTCGGGCGTCTGGTGCCTGGCGTCTGGTGCCTGGCGTCTGGTGCCTGCGTCTGGTACCTGGCGTCGGGTGCCTGGCGTCTGGTGCCTGCGTCTGGTGCCTGGCGTCTGGTGCCTGGCGTCGGGTGCCTGGCGTTTGGTGCCTGGCGTCTGGTGCCTGCGTCTGGTGCCTGGCGTCGGGTGCCTGGCGTCTGGTGCCTGCGTCGGGTGCCTGCGTCTGGTGCCTGGCGTCGGGTGCCTGGCGTCGGGTGCCTGGCGTCTGGTGCCTGCGTCTGGTGCCTGGCGTCGGGTGCCTGGCGTCGGGTGCCTGGTGTCGGGTGCCTGACGTTTGGTGCCTGGCGTCTGGTGCCTGCGTTTGGTGCCTGGCGTCGGGTGCCTGGCGTCTGGTGCCTGGCGTCGGGTGCCTACGTCAAGGGCCTGGCGTCGGATGCCTACGTCAAGTGCCTGGCGTCGGGTGCCTACGTCTGGTGCCTGGCGTCGAATGCCTACGTCAAGTGCCTGGCGTCGGGTGCCTGGCGTCTGGTGCCTGGCGTCGGGTGCCTGGCGTCGGGTGCCTGGCGTCTGGTGCCTGGCGTCTGGTGCCTGGCGTCGGGTGCCTGGCGTCTGGTGCCTGGCGTCGGGTGCCTGGCGTCTGGTGCCTGGCGTCGGGTGCCTGGCGTCTGGTGCCTGGCGTCTGGTGCCTGGCGTCTGGTGCCTGGCGTCGGGTGCCTGGCGTCTGGTGCCTGGCGTCGGGTGCCTGGCGTCTGGTGCCTGGCGTCTGGTGCCTGGCGTCGGGTGCCTGGCGTCTGGTGCCTGGCGTCTGGTGCCTGGCGTCTGGTGCATGGCGTCTGGTGCCTGGCGTCTGGTGCCTGGCGTCTGGTGCCTGGCGTCTGGTGCCTGGCGTCGGGTGCCTGGCGTCTGGTGCCTGGCGTCGGGTGCCTACGTCAAGTGCCTGGCGTCGGGTGCCTGGCGTCGGGTGCCTGGCGTCGGGTGCAGGCCAGTGTAATACCTGCCGAGGTATTACACCCTTTAGCCTTGGTAAAAAATAACAATAAATACTATCGTTCTCGGACGACTGGCTATACACACATTGTCCCCAGCTCCACAGCGGTGCGGTGGACGCCACAGCGGTGCGGTGGACGCCACAGCGGTGCGGTGGACGCCACAGCGGTGCGGTGGACGCCACAGCGGTGCAGTGGAAGCCACAGCGGTGCGGTGGTCGCCACAGCGGTGCAGTGGACGCCACAGCGGTGTGGTGGACAACAGAGCCTCAGGTGCAACAGAAATATAATCATTCCATTGCGTTTTCTCATCAGCGTAATGTTGTGTGAGGCGCCATAGTGAGGCAGACTGTGCTCTGCGGGCGTGCTACAGCGCCGCTGTAATAAGGGAGGTGAAGATGAAGACGGCGAACTCAACGACTACTGGGTGACGGGGCGCTCTTATTGTCCCCTTCCCCGCCTTGGGCACCACCCACTGGCCTGGTGGAGGCTCTTGGTCACCTGAGGCTCTTGCTCACCTTGGTGGAGGCTCTTGGTCACCTGAGGCTCTTGCTCACCTTGGTGGAGGCTCTTGGTCACCTGAGTTTCTTGGTCACCCTTGGTGGAGGCTCTTGGTCACCTTGGTGGAGGCTCTTGGTCACCTTGGTGGAGGCTCTTGGTCACCTTGGTGGAGGCTCTAGGTCACCTTGGTGGAGGCTCTTGGTCACCTTGGTGGAGGCTCTTGGTCACCTTGGTGTAGGGTCTTGGTCACCTTGGTGGAGGCTCTTGGTCACCTTGGTGGAGGCTCTTGGTCACCTTGGTGGAGGCTCTTGGTCACCTTGGTGGAGGCTCTTGGTCACCTTGGTGGAGGCTCTTGGTCACCTTGGTGGAGGCTCTTGGTCACCTTGGTGGAGGCTCTTGGTCACCTTGGTGGAGGCTCTTGGTCACCTTGGTGGAGGCTCTTGGTCACCTTGGTGTAGGGTCTTGGTCACCATGGTGGAGGCTCTTGGTCACCTTGGTGGAGGCTCTTGGTCACCTTGGTGTAGGGTCTTGGTCACCTTGGTGGAGGCTCTTGGTCACCTTGGTGGAGGCTCTTGGTCACCTTGGTGTAGGCTCTTGCTCACCTTGGTGGAGGCTCTTGCTCACCTTGGTGGAGGCTCTTGGTCACCTTGGTGAAGGCTCTTGGTCACCTTGGTGGAGGCTCTTGGTCACCTTGGTGGGGGCTCTTGGTCACCTTGGTGGAGGCTCTTGGTCACCTTGGTGGGGGCTCTTGGTCACCATGATGGAGGCTCTTGGTCACCTTGGTGGAGGCTCTTGGTCACCATGGTGGAGGCTCCTGGTCACCTTGGTGGAGGGTCTTGGTCACCTTGGTGGAGGCTCTTGGTCACCATGGTGGGGGCTCTTGGTCACCTTGGTGGAGGCTCTTGGTCACCATGGTGGAGGCTCTTGGTCACCATGGTGGAGGCTCATGGTCACCATGGTGGAGTCTCTTGGTCACCTTGGTGGGGGCTCTTGGTCACCTTGGTGGAGGCTCTTGGTCACCTTGGTGGGGGCTCTTGGTCACCTGGGGCTCTTGGTCACCTTGGTGGAGGCTCTTGGTCAACTTGGTGGAGGCTCTTGGTCACCTTGGTGGAGGCTCTTGCTCACCTTGGTGGAGGCTCTTGGTCACCTTGGTGGAGGCTCTTGCTCACCTTGGTGGAGGCTCTTGGTCAACTTGGTGGAGGCTCTTGGTCACCATGGTGGAGGCTCTTGGTCACCATGGTGGGGGCTCTTGCTCACCTTGGTGGAGGCTCTTGGTCACCTTGGTGGGGGCTCTTGCTCACCTTGGTGGAGGCTCTTGCTCACCTTGGTGGAGGCTCTTAGTCACCTTGGTGGAGGCTCTTGGTCACCTTGGTGGAGGCTCTTGCTCACCTTGGTGGAGGCTCTTGGTCACCTTGGTGGAGGCTCTTGGTCACCTTGGTGGAGGCTCTTCGTCACCTTGGTGGAGGCTCTTGGTCACCTTGGTGGAGGCTCTTGGTCACCTTGGTGGAGGCTCTTGGTCACCTTGGTGGAGGCTCTTGGTCACCTTGGTGGAGGCTCTTCGTCACCTTGGTGGAGGCTCTTGGTCACCTTGGTGGAGGCTCTTGGTCACCTTGGTGGAGGCTCTTGGTCACCTTGGTGGAGGCTCTTGGTCACCTTGGTGGAGGCTCTTGGTCACCTTGGTGGGGGCTCTTGCTCACCTTGGTGGAGGCTCTTGGTCACCTTGGTGGAGGCTCTTGGTCACCTTGGTGGAGGCTCTTGGTCACCTTGGTGGAGGCTCTTGGTCACCATGGTGGAGGCTCTTGGTCACCATGGTGGAGGCTCTTGGTCACCTTGGTGGAGGCTCTTGGTCACCTTGGTGGGGGCTCTTGCTCACCTTGGTGGAGGCTCTTGCTCACCTTGGTGGAGGCTCTTGGTCACCATGGTGGAGGCTCTTGGTCACCTTGGTGGAGGCTCTTGGTCACCATGGTGGAGGCTCTTGCTCACCTTGGTGGAGGCTCTTGGTCACCTTGGTGGAGGCTCTTGGTCACCATGGTGGAGGCTCTTGGTCACCTTGGTGGAGGCTCTTGGTCACCTTGGTGGAGGCTCTTGGTCACCTTGGTGGAGGGTCTTGCTCACCTTGGTGGAGGCTCTTGGTCACCATGGTGGAGGCTCTTGGTCACCTTGGTGGAGGCTCTTGGTCACCATGGTGGAGGCTCTTGCTCACCTTGGTGGAGGCTCTTGGGCACCTTGGGGGAGGCTCTTGGTCACCATGGTGGAGGCTCTTGGTCACCATGGTGGAGGCTCTTGGTCACCTTGGTGGGGGCTCTTGGTCACCATGGTGGAGGCTCTTGCTCACCTTGGTGGAGGCTCTTGGTCACCATGGTGGAGGCTCTTGGTCACCTTGGTGGAGGCTCTTGGTCACCTTGGGGGAGGCTCTTGGTCACCTTGGTGGAGGCTCTTGGTCACCTTGGGGGAGGCTCTTGGTCACCATGGTGGAGGCTCTTGGTCACCTTGGTGGAGGCTCTTGGTCACCTTGGTGGGGGCTCTTGTTCACCTTGGTGGAGGCTCTTGGTCACCTTGGTGGGGGCTCTTGGTCACCTTGGGGGAGGCTCTTGGTCACCTTGGTGGGGGCTCTTGCTCACCTTGGTGGAGGCTCTTGGTCACCTTGGGGGAGGCTCTTGGTCACCTTGGTGGAGGCTCTTGGTCACCTTGGTGGCGGCTCTTGGTCACCTTGGTGGGGGCTCTTGCTCACCTTGGTGTAGGGTCTTGGTCACCATGGTGGAGGCTCTTGGTCACCTTGGTGGGGGCTCTTGGTCACCTTGGGGGAGGCTCTTGGTCACCTTGGTGGAGGCTCTTGGTCACCTTGGGGGAGGCTCTTGGTCACCTTGGTGGGGGCTCTTACTCACCTTGGTGGAGGCTCTTGGTCACCATGGTGGAGGCTCTTGGTCACCATGGTGGAGGCTCTTGGTCACCTTGGTGGAGGCTCTTGGTCACCTTGGTGGGGGCTCTTGGTCACCTTGGTGGGGGCTCTTGCTCACCTTGGTGGAGGCTCTTGGTCACCTTGGTGGAGGCTCTTGGTCACCTTGGGGGAGGCTCTTGGTCACCTTGGTGGGGGCTCTTGCTCACCTTGGTGGGGGCTCTTGGTCACCATGGTGGAGGCTCTTGGTCACCTTGGGGAAGGCTCTTGGTCACCTTGGTGGGGGCTCTTGGTCACCATGGTGGAGGCTCTTGGTCACCTTGGGGGAGGCTCTTGGTCACCTTGGTGGGGGCTCTTGGTCACCTTGTTGGAGGCTCTTGGTCACCTTGGTGGAGGCTCTTGGTCACCATGGTGGAGGCTCTTGGTCACCTTGGTGGAGGCTCTTGGTCACCATGGTGGAGGCTCTTAGTCACCTTGGTGGAGGCTCTTGGTCACCTTGGTGGAGGCTCTTGGTCACCTTGGTGGAGGCTCTTGGTCACCTTGGTGTAGGGTCTTGGTCACCTTGGTGGAGGCTCTTGGTCACCTTGGTGGAGGCTCTTGGTCACCTTGGTGGAGGCTCTTGGTCACCTTGGTGGAGGCTCTTGGTCACCTTGGTGGAGGCTCTTGATCACCTTGGTGGAGGCTCTTGGTCACCTTGGTGGAGGCTCTTGGTCACCTTGGTGTAGGGTCTTGGTCACCTTGGTGGAGGCTCTTGGTCACCTTGGTGGAGGCTCTTGGTCACCATGGTGGAGGCTCTTGGTCACCTTGGTGGAGGCTCTTGGTCACCTTGGTGTAGGGTCTTGGTCACCTTGGTGGAGGCTCTTGGTCACCTTGGTGTAGGGTCTTGGTCACCTTGGTGGAGGCTCTTGGTCACCTTGGTGGAGGCTCTTGGTCACCTTGGTGGAGGCTCTTGGTCACCTTGGTGGAGGCTCTTGGTCACCATGGTGGAGGCTCTTGGTCACCTTGGTGGAGGCTCTTGGTCACCTTGGTGGAGGCTCTTGGTCACCTTGGTGGAGGGTCTTGGTCACCTTGGTGGAGGCTCTTGGTCACCTTGGTGGAGGCTCTTGGTCACCTTGGTGGAGGCTCTTGGTCACCTTGGTGGAGGCTCTTGGTCACCTTGGTGGAGGCTCTTGGTCTCCTTGGTGGAGGCTCTTGGTCTACTTGGTGGAGGCTCTTGGTCAACTTGGTGGGGGGTCTTGGTCACCATGGTGGGGGCTCTTGGTCACCATGGTGGGGGCTCTTGGTCACCTTGGTGTTGGCTCTTGGTCACCTTGGTGGAGGCTCTTGGTCACCTTGGTGGAGGCTCTTGGTCACCTTGGTGGAGGCTCTTGGTCTACTTGGTGGAGGCTCTTGGTCAACTTGGTGGGGGGTCTTGGTCACCATGGTGGGGGCTCTTGGTCACCATGGTGGGGGCTCTTGGTCACCTTGGTGTTGGCTCTTGGTCACCTTGGTGGAGGCTCTTGGTCACCTTGGTGGAGGCTCTTGGTCACCTTGGTGGAGGCTCTTGGTCACCTTGGTGGAGGGTCTTGGTCACCTTGGTGGAGGGTCTTGGTCACCTTGGTGGAGGCTCTTGGTCACCTTGGTGGAGGGTCTTGGTCACCTTGGTGGAGGCTCTTGGTCACCTTGGTGGAGGCTCTTGGTCACCTTGGTGGAGGGTCTTGGTCACCTTGGTGGAGGCTCTTGGTCACCTTGGTGGAGGGTCTTGGTCACCTTGGTGGAGGCTCTTGGTCACCTTGGTGGAGGGTCTTGGTCACCTTGGTGGAGGCTCTTGGTCACCTTGGTGGAGGGTCTTGGTCACCTTGGTGGAGGGTCTTGGCGGCACTTGTAAGAAGTCAGCCACATCTTCATCACCTCCACCTCCGGCCCACCACTTGAGGATTAGTG
Source organism: Procambarus clarkii (assembly GCF_040958095.1). NCBI lineage: Eukaryota > Metazoa > Arthropoda > Malacostraca > Decapoda > Cambaridae > Procambarus > Procambarus clarkii. The sequence continues at coordinate 37,084,805 of NC_091188.1, read as the reverse complement.
TCAGCGGGGTTAAGTTGAGCATCAACTTGAGGGTTAATTTGTCTGTGAGTGTGGTCAGTAGGGAGGACTGGCGGATCAGTGATGGGATTACTCAGTGATTGGTTGTTAATCCCCCTTTTGTGACGTTGATTGGCTGTCTGTGGTGGAGGCGCTAGAGCCAGCCAGCTGCGCCACAGTGAAGGGAAGATTACATGTTATCTTGCTCTTAGTAGAGGATAGTGAGAAGACAGTGAGTGGTGAGGGGGGTAGAGATTGAATAGTGAGGGGGGCTCAGGTCTGCATCAATCTCCACCTGTTGATCCCATCTCATCAGGGGGCCTCCCCGAGCCCTTGTTTCCCTGAGCCCCGTGCAGCAGGCCTGCTTCAGGACACTTCAGGACCACTTTATCGTCCCCGGGGTACTGGTGTGGTCCTGGAGAAGCTCCACCCCCTTAAGTTCTCCTCCCCTTACCACCAGGGGCGCCCCTCGCAACCCAGTACACCCTAGGGTGAAGATCTTGGTCATGATGTGGGGTAGTGGACGAGGCACGCCTCCTGCCAAGGTCTAATCCCCGCCCCCTTTGCTACCCCCTCTCCTCTACCCTCCCCTTCCTCTACCCTTATCCCTACCCCTATTCCTACCCCCTCCTCAACCACCGCCCCTGTCCCCAACAATGCAGATTAATAGTATAATTAGCGTAGAGTCAAGAGGGCAGAAATGGGATACGAGAACGCCCACCCATCTCCCCATCGACAATGTTGTCATTGGCAGCGACAACACATTAAGCGATGTTGTCTTGACCTAATATATGATGAATACTTTATCTTCGAGTGTCGTACAGCGGAGTACTTGGTTAATATTTTACACTCTAGCTGCAATTTCAACAAATTATTAATTCATCAATTAATCAATATATCTACACATAAATTAGTGTATTTAAAATAGAATTAGTTATACAATTTAAAGCATATTATTCATATATATATATATATATATATATATATATATATATATATATATATATATATATATATATATATATATATATATATATATATATATATATATTAGTATATTTTGGTAGCAGTCTTTCCTGTAGACATATATTATTAAATATGACCGAAAAAGTAAGATTAATAATTCTAACACGAATTTTCTCAATCTTTCGTACATTTCTTTTCACTGTTGGAGGTAAATCAAAAATCAATTCTCCAAAATTCATTTTTATTTCTAGTCTGACGCGACACGAGCGCGTTTCGTAAAACTTATTACATTTTCAAAGACTTTAGTTTACAAATACACAACTGAATAGAACTTACGCATCTCCGATTTTATATCTACATTTGAGTGAGGTGGATGGGGTGAGGTGGCATTAATAGGGTATTAATTTCATCAACACAAGACAGAACAAGAGGTGGCATTAATAGGGTATTAATTTCAACAACACAAGACAGAACACGAAACAATGGGTATTGAATAGAAGTGTTTGTAGAAAACCTATTGGTCCATATTTCTTGATGCTTCTATATTGGAGCGGAGTCTTGAGGTGGGTAGAATATAGTTGTGCATTAATTGGCTGTTGATTGCTGGTGTTGACTTCTTGATGTGTAGTGCCTCGCAAACGTCAAGCCGCCTGCTATCGCTGTATCTATCGATGATTTCTGTGTTGTTTACTAGGATTTCTCTGGCGATGGTTTGGTTGTGGGAAGAGATTATATGTTCCTTAATGGAGCCCTTTTGCTTATGCATCGTAAAACGCCTAGAAAGAGATGTTGTTGTCTTGCCTATATAATGGTTTTTTTGGAGCTTACAGTCCCCAAGTGGGCATTTGAAGGCATAGACGACGTTAGTCTCTTTTAAAGCATTCTGTTTTGTGTCTGGAGAGTTTCTCATGAGTAGGCTGGCCGTTTTTCTGGTTTTATAGTAAATCGTCAGTTGTATCCTCTGATTTTTGTCTGTAGGGATAACGTTTCTATTAACAATATCTTTCAGGACCCTTTCCTCCGTTTTATGAGCTGTGGAAAAGAAGTTCCTGTAAAATAGTCTAATAGGGGGTATAGGTGTTGTGTTAGTTGTCTCTTCAGAGGTTGCATGGCGTTTCACTTTCCTTCTTATGATGTCTTCCACGAAATTTTCGTCGAAGACATCATAAATATAAATATAAATATATATAAATATAAATATATATATATATATATATATATATATATATATATATATATATATATATATATATTTATATATATATATATATATATATATATATTTATATATATATATATATATATATATATATATATAATATATATATATATATATATATATATATATATATATATATATATATATATATATATATATATATATATATATATATATATTTTGCAATGAAATCCAATCCTTCCACCAGTTTAGATAGTAGTTTTGTAACTATGTGCATTATAGTACAAATATTGACGTACTAAACAATTAGATAGTAGAATTTTGGACTATCCAGTTCACTGAGTCCGACAAAATGAAGCTAAAAAACAAACTTAAATATTCCTAGGCCTAGTATAGCACACATATGTACTATATTAGGCCTCAGTTAATGTGTATTAGGGCCTAAGAAGGTTAGGTTAGGTTAGTGTTTCTTTGCAACATAAGTAGAAAATATATTCCGGTTTGTCCAATTTAATAGTACCGATTTCTACTTTCTATTTGCCTTGTACGTCGGTATATGTACTATGGTCCAAGTGAAGTGGCCATGATCGTGGTGGGGGTCTAAATGTGTCTCTGGCACGCGATTCTCCTTTGAATTCTGGCGACTCCGACCAACCAATGTTCATCCCACACCCGAGACTGTTCCCTCTGTCAGTTTGGGTGAGGCTAGCCCCGGACGTCAGGTCTAAAACAAAGAGAATTCACTCTAATAGGTATAGATATCTATAGATAATAGGTTTTAATAATTGATATCAATAGGTTCACCTACAGATAATAACAGCCACACCCAGATCATTACAGTCTTTGTCTATTATTATTAATAGACTATTATTGACAACTAAAAGAAACATCAACAGATAAATGTATTAAATATTTAGTGATATCTGAGACTAGGAGAGTCTTTAGATAAGGGCCTGACGGCTGAATGGGCAGCGCTAGGGATTCATAGACCTGAGGTTTCGGATTTGATCCCCGGCGGAGTTGGAAACAAATGGGCAGAGTTTTTTTCCACCCTAATGCCACTGATCACCTAGCAGTAAATAGGTACCTGGGAGATAGACAGCTGTTACGGGCTGCTTCCTGGGGATGTGTAACAAAAAGGAGGCCTGGTCGAGGACCGGGCCGCGGGGACGTTAAGCCCCGAAATCATCTCAAGATAACCTCAAAATGAGTGAGATATTAGTGAGGGAGAGTCCCCCCCCCCCTCGTTAGTTTATCGCAGTTTCCACTGAGGAAAATAACTCGCCTTATTCTTCGTTAAGGATAATTGGCTATTGTGTCTATAATCGTGGCTATAATTGGTTATTTATTTAATTACGAAATTTAAACAGAATACGTTCAACTTGAAGTGGCAAGTGTAGGAGGACACGGGTAGTGGTAGACATAAGTGGAGGAGCTGGTTAGGTACGGTGTGATAGACCAGGGCATGATGGCCACAGTAGACCAGGGCATGATGGCCACAGTAGACCAGGGCATGATGGCCACAGTAGACCAGGGCATGATGGCCACAGTAGACCAGGGCATGATGCCCACAGTTGACCAGGGCATGATGGCCACAGTAGACCAGGGCATGATGGCCACAGTAGACCAGGGCATGATGCCCACAGTAGACCAGAGCATGATGGCCACAGTAGACCAGGGCATGATGGCCACAGTAGACCAGGGCATGATGGCCACAGTAGACCAGAGCATGATGCCCACAGTAGACCAGAGCATGATGCCCACAGTAGACCAGGGCATGATGGCCACAGTAGACCAGGGCATGATGGCCACAGTAGACCAGGGCATGATGGCCACAGTAGACCAGGGCATGATGGCCACAGTAGACCAGGGCATGATGCCCACAGTAGACCAGGGCATGATGGCCACAGTAGACCAGGGCATGATGCCCACAGTAGACCAGGGCATGATGGCCACAGTAGACCAGGGCATGATGGCCACAGTAGACCAGGGCATGATGGCCACAGTAGACCAGGGCATGATGCCCACAGTAGACCAGGGCATGATGGCCACAGTAGACCAGGGCATGATGCCCACAGTAGACCAGGGCATGATGCCCACAGTAGACCAGGGCATGATGGCCACAGTAGACCAGGGCATGATGCTCACAGTAGACCAGGGCATGATGCCCACAGTAGACCAGGGCATGATGGCCACAGTAGACCCGGGCATGATGGCCACATGAGAGGCCACAGTAGACCAGAGCATGATGGCCACAGTAGACCAGGGCATGATGGCCACAGTAGACCCGGGCATGATGGCCACATGAGAGGCCACAGTAGACCAGAGCATGATGGCCACAGTAGACCAGAGCATGATGGCCACAGTAGACAAGAGCATGATGGCCACATGAGAGGCCACAGTAGACCAGGGCATGATGGCCACAGTAGACCAGGGCATGATGGCCACAGTAGACCAGGGCATGATGGCCACAGTAGACCAGGGCATGATGGCCACAGTAGACCAGGGCATGATGCCCACAGTAGACCAGGGCATGATGCCCACAGTAGACCAGGGCATGATGGCCACAGTAGACCAGGGCATGATGGCCACTGTAGACCAGGGCATGATGCCCACAGTAGACCAGAGCATGATGGCCACTGTAGACCAGGGCATGATGGCCACTGTAGACCAGGGCATGATGGCCACATGAGAGGCCACAGTAGACCGCCTCAGTAGAATTCTAGTTTCTATAAAAGCTATCATTCCTTGTCAAAGTATCTTTCCTTGTCAAAGTAGGAGAGACATAGGTGTTGGTATACATATGTGGATATGTGTAGATATGTATATATGTATATATATGTGTATATGTATACAGTATATGGTGAAGCTGCTCAGAATTTAATTTCACCTTTGTAAACGCACTTTAATGACACTATGCAAAGAGACACATCAAACACTGTTAATGTAGGACAGACGTAAATATGTGTATTTATGTATGTAGGTAAGATTAGCATTTTAAAAGCACTATAATCACCTTCTGTGGTTGATTGTTCAATAAATCACTGAACTATATGTTTAACAGATCTCTCACCCTGTCCATGGAGGACAGAAGAAAATGTATATATGCTGGTTAGCATTGTAAATGTGCGGCCACGTCTGTGGTAGAGAATATTAATAATAATAATAAATCACACGACTAACTTCATTACTCGCAACACGCTTCAACACTCACCACAATCATATTGGACCACCAAGGGATTGTATTCACTCACACCTGGAACCCTGGTGTTGTACTCACTCTACAGGACCCTGGTGTTGTACTCACTCTACAGGACCCTGGTGTTGTACACTCTACAGGACCCTGGTGTTGTATACACTCTACAGGACCCTGGTGTTGTACACACACTACAGGACCCTGGTGTTGTACACACACTACAGGACCCTGGTGTTGTGCTCACTACAGGACCCTGGTGTTGTACACACTCTACAGGACCCGGGTATTGTACACACTACAGGACCCTGGTGTTGTACACACACTACAGGACCCGGGTATTGTACACACTACAGGACCCTGGTGTTGTACACACACTACAGGACCCTGGTGTTGTACACACACTACAGGACCCTGGTGTTGTACACACACTACAGGACCCTGGTGTTGTACACTCTACAGGACCCTGGTGTTGTATACACACTACAGGACCCTGGTGTTGTACACACACTACAGGACCCTGGTGTTGTACACTCTACAGGACCCTGGTGTTGTACACTCTACAGGACCCTGGTGTTGTACACTCTACAGGACCCTGGTGTTGTACACACTACAGGACCCTGGTGTTGTATACTCTACAGGACCCTGGTGTTGTATACTCTACAGGACCCTGGTGTTGTACACTCTACAGGACCCTGGTGTTGTACACACACTACAGGACCCTGGTGTTGTACACACTACAGGACCCTGGTGTTGTACACACACTACAGGACCCTGGTGTTGTACACTCTACAGGACCCTGGTGTTGTACACACACTACAGGACCCTGGTGTTGTACACACTACAGGACCCTGGTGTTGTACACACTACAGGACCCTGGTGTTGTACACACACTACAGGACCCTGGTGTTGTACACACACTACAGGACCCTGGTGTTGTACACACACTACAGGACCCTGGTGTTGTACACACACTACAGGACCCTGGTGTTGTACTCACTACAGGACCCTGGTGTTGTACACACTACAGGACCCTGGTGTTGTACACACACTACAGGACCCTGGTGTTGTACACTCTACAGGACCCTGGTGTTGTACACACTACAGGACCCTGGTGTTGTACACACTACAGGACCCTGGTGTTGTACACACTCTACAGGACCCTGGTGTTGTACACACACTACAGGACCCTGGTGTTGTACACTCTAAAGGACCCTGGTGTTGTACACACTACAGGACCCTGGTGTTGTACTCACACTACAGGACCCTGGTGTTGTACACTCTACAGGACCCTGGTGTTGTACACACTACAGGACCCTGGTGTTGTACACACTACAGGACCCGGGTATTGTACACACTACAGGACCCTGGTGTTGTACACACTACAGGACCCTGGTGTTGTACTCACTACAGGACCCTGGTGTTGTACACACACTACAGGACCCTGGTGTTGTACTCACTACAGGACCCTGGTGTTGTACACACTACAGGACCCTGGTGTTGTACACACTACAGGACCCTGGTGTTGTACACACTACAGGACCCTGGTGTTGTACACACTACAGGACCCTGGTGTTGTACTCACTACAGGACCCTGGTGTTGTACACTCTACAGGACCCTGGTGTTGTACACACTACAGGACCCTGGTGTTGTACACACTACAGGACCCTGGTGTTGTACACACTACAGGACCCTGGTGTTGTACTCACTACAGGACCCTGGTGTTGTACACTCTACAGGACCCTGGTGTTGTACACACTACAGGACCCTGGTGTTGTACACACTACAGGACCCTGGTGTTGTACACTCTACAGGACCCTGGTGTTGTACACACTACAGGACCCTGGTGTTGTACACACTACAGGACCCTGGTGTTGTACACACTACAGGACCCTGGTGTTGTACTCACTACAGGACCCTGGTGTTGTACACTCTACAGGACCCTGGTGTTGTACACACTACAGGACCCTGGTGTTGTACACTCTACAGGACCCTGGTGTTGTACACACACTACAGGACCCTGGTGTTGTACACACTACAGGACCCTGGTGTTGTACTCACTACAGGACCCTGGTGTTGTACACACTACAGGACCCTGGTGTTGTACACACTACAGGACCCTGGTGTTGTACACTCTACAGGACCCTGGTGTTGTACTCACTACAGGACCCTGGTGTTGTACACACTACAGGACCCTGGTGTTGTACACACTACAGGACCCTGGTGTTGTACACACTACAGGACCCTGGTGTTGTACTCACTACAGGACCCTGGTGTTGTACACTCTACAGGACCCTGGTGTTGTACACACTACAGGACCCCTGGTGTTGTACACACACTACAGGACCCTGGTGTTGTACACACTACAGGACCCTGGTGTTGTACACTCTACAGGACCCTGGTGTTGTACACACTACAGGACCCTGGTGTTGTACACACACTACAGGATCCTGGTGTTGTACACACACTACAGGACCCTGGTGTTGTACACACACTACAGGACCCTGGTGTTGTACACACACTACAGGACCCGGGTGTTGTACACACTACAGGACCCGGGTATTGTACACACTACAGGACCCGGGTATTGTACTCACTACAGGACCCGGGTATTGTACACACTACAGGACCCGGGTATTGTACACACTACAGGACCCGGGTATTGTACTCACTACAGGACCCTGGTGTTGTACACACTACAGGACCCTGGTGTAGTACACACTACAGGACACTGGTGTTGTACTCACAACAGGACCCTGGTGTTGTACACACACTACAGGACCCGGGTGTTGTACACACTACAGGACCCGGGTATTGTACACACTACAGGACCCGGGTATTGTACTCACTACAGGACCCGGGTATTGTACACACTACAGGACCCGGGTATTGTACACACTACAGGACCCTGGTGTTGTACACACTACAGGACCCTGGTGTAGTACTCACAACAGGACCCTGGTGTAGTACACACTACAGGACCCTGGTGTTGTACACACTACAGGACCCTGGTGTTGTACACACTACAGGACCCTGGTGTTGTACACACTACAGGACCCTGGTGTAGTACTCACTACAGGAGTACTACAGGTGTAGTACTCATAATCTGATCTTTGTTTATGTTTACGTTTCAGAGCATATTTTTGCTATATTAATTTTCAAAGTCTGTCTCATATCTCCCTTTCATATCTTTGAAAGGCTTTACACAGGCTTTAAGGCTTTCAGGCTGCAGGCTCTCCGCCTGAATCCCATCCCATCTCTTCCCATTCCTCCTCTTTCGTATGTTTCAGCCTTTTCTCTCTCTCTGTCTGTCTGTCTGTCCCCTTCTGTTTCCCGTCGTCCAACCGCCTCCCGTCACTCCCTCGCCCCCCGGGACCACAACTGTCCCCTGGGTCGGAGTCCCCTGGGACTCCGTGGGTCATAGGCCTCGCCAACACGTATTATTACCCTAGTCTATCCTCCCGGTTTCTCATTTTCTGTGTAGTAAACACAACTTCGGAAAACTATAAGAGAAGTGTTGACTATATCTTTAGCAGCTGGAAGTATGTATATGTATACCGAGTATTGAAGTATAGATTGATATGAACAGTTGGCTCTGGTTTGTCCCTCCACGGTGGGTGTCGAGGCGCTGATATGGAAACCTTCAATTATGTTTGAAGACATTAGTATCGCTCCATTAGACGCCTTTTTATTGACACGTTAATCCCTCTGATCTAGAGTGACAGGCTCTTTTCTCCTGTACCACCTTGAGAGGTTGGGGGGGGGGGGGAACTGTTGGAGTCGGGGACGAAGGAGAAAGTAGAGGCGGTGTGGAGGTTTGCTCGCTGGGGGGTGGGGGGTGGAATCTGATGTATTTATTCACTGCAGCAGAAGAAATATGTAGGGTGTGTGGGGGGACGATTTGATTTGTTTACCAACTCAAGTTGTGGGAAACAGCTGGGGCCAAATTCACCAAGCAGTTACGCAAGTACTTACGAACGTGTACATCTTTCCTCAAACTTTGACGGCTTTGGTTACATTTATTAAACAGTTTATAAGCATGAAAACTTGCCAATCAACTGTTTTTATTGTTATAAACAGCCTCCTGGTGCTTCGGAGCTCATTAACTGTTTAATAATTGTCAACAAAGTCGCCAAAGATTGAGAAGATTGACAGGTTCGTAAGTGCTTGCGTAAGTGCTTTCGTGAATCTGTCCCCTGGTCTGCTGCCACCCACCTCGTAGTGGCGCGGGTCTGAACACCGGGCCGCTCCCTCAGACCACCTATGTAAACAACATCGTAAATTAGATGATATATAACTTGTTGACCAGACCACACGCTAGAAAGTGAAGGGACGACGACGTTTCGGTCCGTCCTGGACCATTCATGAGAATGGTCCAGGACGGACCGAAACGTCGTCGTCCCTTCACTTTCTAGCATGTGGTGTGGTCAACAGACTTCAGCCCCGTTATTGTGACTCCTCGCCTGCATATATAACTTCTGTAAGTGGAACCATCCACTCCATACACGCAATATTGCTTCTGGTTAAATGAACAAATCCACAATGGCCCGTGATGAGGGTTCGAACCTACGTCTGAGAGGATCCCAGACGCTGCCTTAATCCACTAGGCTACAACATGGTCAAAAAGAATTGCAACCGGGAGTTCAACTGGACTCACACTGATCCTGCAGCGTCTCCGAGACACAAACCAGAGTTTTACACAATTCCCCCCCCCCCCCCCCCGTGCACCCGAGCTCTGTCAATTAGCTGTTCTACCTCTTCGTCCTTACTTCATTAAGGGCGATGAGGTAAAAAGTTTCGTTGCCCGAAACGCATTGCGTAATAGTGGCTTTAGGCATTGTATGTACTAGCTCTATCTATATATCAATCCATTAATGTAACATCAATTGTATGTATATACCTTACCTGAATAAACATCTGAATCTGCATCTGAATCTGAATCTGAATCTGAATAACATCAACATGTTCAATAGCAACAAATTCCAATTTGGTACGAAAAAAAAAAAAAACACTTGGGGTGGACGGTAGAGCGATGGTCTTGCTTCACACAGGTCGGCGTTCAATCCCCGACCGTCCACACAAGTGGTTGGGCACCATTTCTTCCCCCCCGTCCCATCCCAAATCCTTATCCTGACCCCTTCCCAGTGCTATATAGTCGTAATGGCTTGGCGCTTTCCCCTGATAATTCTCTCTCTCCCGGTACGGAAGAATGCAGCCTAAACAATAATAACAGCCTCTAAACCTCTCCAATAAACGGAGTTATCATGAATGAAACATCCAAGAATAACGTTGTCATTGATATAGTTTAAAAAACTCCCCCTTCAACACTGCTGATTGGGCTTTCTCCAACTGGATGTCAACTCACACCCCCCCCCCCCCTTCAACGTGGGACATACCTGAACAAGGAAATATACAACGATCCCTAACTACCCGCGTAAAGTCAATTAAGTGTTCTAATTACTGGGAGCGCCATTCAGGCAACTTAATTGTACGCTCTGGAAATGAGGCGAGGACGGTCTTCCATAATACTGGAGTCTCATGTTCAAGACATGCCCAAGACATGATACAAAAGTGGCAGGAAGGTGAGGGAACATGTGAGCAGTTGAGCTTGAGGAGGGGAGGGTTGAGCTCCGGCTCTTTGGTCCCGCCTCCTCTTAACTGTCAGTTAACTGGTGGCCGCATTCCCACAGGGCTCCACAAGCACAGTCAAGAGAGCAATGGGTTAAGTGAGTGAGAGCAGACAGTGAGAGAGAGCAGACAGTTTTTTTTTTATTATTATTTTTCTACCACAGACGTGGCCAGACATTTACAATGCTAACCAGCATATATACATTTTCTTCTGTCCTCCATGGACAGGGTTAGAGAAGTGTTAAACATACAGTTCAAGTGTTTATTGAACATTCAACCACAGAAGGTGATTCGGTGCTTTTAAAGTGCTAAGCTAACCTACATACGTAAATACATAGATACACAGATTTACGTATGCCCTACATAGAGTGTTAGATGTGTCTTTTACATAGAGCGCAGACAGTGAGAGAGCAGAGCCCAGTAGGCTCAGGAATCTGTCCACCAGTTGATTGACAGTTGAGAGGAGGCGGGACCAAAGAGCCGAAGCCCAACCTCCTCCTCAAGCACATCTAAGTGATGGCTAGAGGCAGGCAGTATCACTGAACGTTCAACAAGGAACTTAACATGTTTCCTTCACAGCTGCTTGATCAACCAGATTATGATGGGTGGTCGGGTCTGCAGCACGTGAGTATCATAGTGAACGATTGTGAGAATTGATTAATTTTCGAATTCCACCACAGGTAAACCACAGGTTCTCACATTTACAAATTATCTGACTGAGTTTTACAAGGTTTGAATGTGTTGATTTGAATTAATAATAATAATTATTATTATTATTATTATTTAATTTTAATAATAATTACAACAAGATAGCCGATATCTTGTTGTAATTATCTTGTTGTTATCTTGAGGTTATCTTGAGATGATTTCGGGGCTTAGCGTCCCCGCGGCCCAGTCCTCAACCAGGCCTCTTTTTTTTTTTGTTACACATCCCCCAGGAAACAGCTAGTAGCAGCTGTCTAACTCCCAGATTACTATTTACTGTTAGGTGAACAGGTGCATCAGGGTGAAAGAAGCTCTGCCCAATTTGTTTCTGCCTCCGCCGGGGATCGAACCCGGAACCTTAGGACAACGAATTCCGAGCGCTGTCCACTCAGCCGTCAGGCCCCTGTAAAGCCATCCCTAAATAAAAAAAACAAAAAAAATCAAATTAAATTAATATTAGGGCAAGATTCTCCAGAGATAAAATTATCGATAATCTGGAGCGATCAGCGTGTGGAGAACTGTGTTAGCAGGCTGTTGCTGCTTGCCTGTGGTGGTGGTGGTGGGGGTGGTGGTGGTGCTGCTGCCTGTGGTGGTGGTGGTGCTGCTGCCTGTGGGTGGTGGTGGTGGTGCTGCCTGTGGTGGTGGTGGTGGTGGTGGTGCTGGTGGTGGTGGTGGTGGTGGTGGTGGTGCTGCCTGTGGTGGTGGTGGTGGTGGTGGTGGTGGTGGTGCTGGTGGTGGTGGTGGTGGTGGTGGTGGTGCTGCCTGTGGTGGTGGTGGTGGGGGTGGTGGTGGTGCTGCTGCCTGTGGTGGTGGTGGCAGGTTGGCCTGCTGCTGCCTGTGGTGGTGGTGGTGGTGGTGGTGGTGCTGCTGCCTGTGGGTGGTGGTGGTGGTGCTGCCTGTGGTGGTGGTGGTGGTGGTGGTGCCTGTGGTGGTGGTGGTGCCTGTGGTGGTGGTGGTGGTGGTGGTGGTGGTGGTGGTGGTGCCTGTGGTGGTGGTGGTGGTGGTGGTGGTGGTGGTGGTGGTGGTGGTGGTGGTGGTGGTGCTGCTGCTGCCTGTGGTGGTGGTGGTGGTGGTGGTGGTGGTGGTGGTGGTGGTGGTGGTGCTGCTGCCTGTGGTGGTGGTGGTGGTGCTGCCTGTGGTGGTGGTGGTGGTGGTGCTGCTGCTGCCTGTGGTGGTGGTGGTGGTGGTGGTGGTGGTGGTGGTGGTGCTGCTGCCTGTGGTGGTGGTGGTGGTGGTGGTGGTGGTGGTGGTGGTGGAGGTGGTGGTGGTGGTGGTGGTGGTGGTGGTGGTGGTGGTGGTGGAGGTGGTGGTGGTGGTGGTGGTGGTGGTGGTGGTGGTGGTGGTGGTGGTGGAGGTGGTGGTGGTGGTGGTGCTGCTGCTGCCTGTGGTGGTGGTGGTGGTGGTGGTGGTGGTGGTGCTGCTGCCTGTGGTGGTGGTGGTGGTGATGGTGGTGGTGGTGGTGATGGTGGTGGGAGTGGTGATGGTGGTGGGAGTGGTGGTGGTGATGGTGGTGGGAGTGGTGGTGGTGATGGTGGTGGGAGTGGTGGTGGTGATGGTGGTGGGAGTGGTGGTGATGGTGGTGGGAGTGGTGGTGATGGTGGTGGTGGTGATGGGAGTGGTGGTGATGGTGATGGTGGTGGGAGTGGTGGGGATGGTGGTGGTGGTGGTGGTGGGAGGGGGCCCTCCCCACGTGTGATAGATTGCTTGTTAAAGGTCATTAACCAGCTTGACCTGACCTTTGACATGGGAGGTCTCACTCCCTCGGTTGACGGTGGGTACCACTGGTGTTTTTTTTGTTTTTTTTATTATTATTTTCTACCACAGACGTGGCCACACATTTACAATGCTAACCAGCATATATACATTTTCTTCTGTCCTCCATGGGCAGGGTGAGAGAAGTGTTAAACATATAGTTCAAGGGTTTATTGAACACTCGACCACAGAAGGTGATTCGGTGCTTTTAAAATGCTAAGCTAACCTACATACGTAAATACATAGATACACAGATTTACGTATGCCCTACATAAAGTGTTAGATGTGTCTTTTACATAGTGTCATTAATGTACATTCACAAAGGTGAAATGTAATTCTGATCAGCTTCCATATATACTTTATAACCATACATATACATACACACACATATACATACATATATACACACACACATTCATTCACATACATTTGTCTCATTTACTCTGACAGGGTGAGGTAGCTGATAAAGAAACTAGTGTGCAATTAAGCACTTAATCGCTGAAGGTGATGAAGGTGCTTTTACAAGCTCAGGTTATATAGTTACATCACATTCATTGTATGATTGATATATTACATGGTCAATCTTGGATACAAGTCTAATATATCATCAAGTGTTCCAGTACTCATATAGTAACTACAGAGTTCAGCATACCTTAGCCCAGGAGGGCGAAAGTCAGTCAGTATGGGACATTCTACAATATAATGTTCAAGAGAGTGCATGTTTTCTCTTTCACAAAGTTGACACATTGTGTACTCGACATTTGGGTTTTGAGAAAGCTGCCAGATACGTCTATATCCCAGGCGTATTCTGGCCACTATAACATCACATTGCCGGGTTCTTGTTCTATTAGTCCCATATGTGAATGTCTCCTCACGATATCTATCATAATATTTAATGCTACAACTTTCAGGTCTTTGTGAATTTGTTAGGTCGGTGAGATTTTCATTAGATATTTGTTTAAGTATTCTCTTTGTCACTGCTAATGAAACACCCATATCAATTTCTACCACTGGTTTTCTGCAGGCTGACTTAGCAAGCATATATGAACAGTGTCATGCCTTGAGATGCCAACATGTGATGGTATCCATAGGAATTTAATCTCAAATCTCTTTTCTTTGGCAGCTAAAACATTCATTCGAATATCACTGACTATTTTCTGGGTGTCACTACTATGTGCGTTCAATGCCAGGAGTGCACTCTGCGAGTCACAGTATATAAGTCCACTGCCTTTGTCTTAAAAATTCAGTGGCAAGGTATATGCCTGCAAGTTCGGTTTGAGTTGTACTTGCCGAGTCATTGACGCGCTTCATTGCTGTATGTACGAGAGAAGATTGTTCAAATATGTTACATGCACATCCGGTACATCGTCCACCTTCTTCTAATGAGCCGTCGGTATAGCACTGATAAACATCGTTACCCATACTCTGAGTACTTTCAGTGATGCTTTTCAGTGTTAACTGTTTTAATAATGTAGTGTGCACACTATCTTTCTTGGGCGCATTTACAAAATCAACTGATAGATCCCAGTTATCCCATGGAGTAATTGGCTGATTAATCATTAGTTGAGTTGGGTACATATTTAATATTTTGATGGAGTTGGCTACCTTGTAGAACCAATATACATAATCAGATTTCGTTCTTCTTCTATAGACCTCAGGTGAGTGCAGCATATTAGAAAGTTTAGCTTGAAACTTCATGTGTTGTCTAGATCTACTCAATGCCTTCACGCCGAAAACTGTGCTAATAGACAAAATTCTCTCACTTATGGTAGGTGATTTTAACTCTGCTCTCATGTTAGGTGGTAGACGGTAGTAAACGTCCCCTTGGACGAGGCTAGCCCCTTGAACGAGGCTAGCCCCTTGGACGAGGCTAGCCCCTTGAACGAGGCTAGCCCCTTGGACGAGGTTAGCCCCTTGGACGAGGCTAGCACCTTGGACGAGGCTATCCCTTGGACGAGGCTATCCCTTGGACGAGGCTAGCCCCTTGGATGAGGCTAGCCCCTTGGACGAGGCTAGTCCCTTGGACGAGGCTAGCCCCTTGGACGAGGCTCTTCCCTTGGACGAGGCTATCCCTTGGACGAGGCTATCCCTTGGATGAGGCTAGCCCCTTGGACGAGGCAAGTCCCTTGGACGAGACTAGCCCCTTGGGCGAGGCTAGCCCCTTGGACGAGGCTAGCCCCTTGGACGAGGCTAGCCCCTTGGACGAGGCTAGCCCCTTGGACGAGGCTAGCCCCTTGGACGAGGCTAGCCCCTTGGACGAGGCTAGTCCCTTGGACGAGGCTAGCCCCTGGGACGAGGCTAGCCCCTTGAAAGAAGCTGGTTAAAAGACTCTGATATTTAACCTTAGACAGCAGTCAAACGAGCAAACAGATTTTTTGTTTAATAAATAAACATTTGGGCAAATTCAACACTACTACTAAATATGATGTGTTCTTCATGAGTTAAACATTACAGTGTGTAGGTTTGACTAAGACGTTACCATAAGTATCATCACTACTGAAGGACACACCACCATAGTGACAGTATTGGGCAGCGCCACTCATCCTGTGAGTGGACACACCGCCATAGTGACAGTATTAGGCAGCGCCACTCATCCTGTGAGTGGACACACCGCCGTAGTGACAGTATTGGGCAGCGTCACTCATCCTGTGAGTGAACACACCGCCGTAGTGACAGTATTGGGCAGCGTCACTCATCCTGTGAGTGGACACACCGCCATAGTGACAGTATTGGGCAGCGCCACTCATCCTGTGAGTGGACACACCACCATAGTGACAGTATTGGGCAGCGTCACTCATCCTGTGAGTGGACACACCGCCATAGTGACAGTATTGGGCAGCGCCACTCATCCTGTGAGTGGACACACCACCATAGTGACAGTATTGGCCAGCGTCACTCATCCTGTGAGTGGACACACCACCATAGTGACAGTATTGGACAGCGTCACTCATCCTGTGAGTGGACACACCGCCATAGTGACAGTATTGGGCAGCGCCACTCAACCTGTGAGTGGACACACCGCCATAGTGACAGTATTGGGCAGCGTCACTCATCCTGTGAGTGGACACACCGCCATAGTGACAGTACTGGGCAGCGCCATTCATCCTGTGAGTGGACACACCGCCATAGTGACAGTATTGGCCAGCGCCACTCATCCTGTGAGTGGACACACCACCATAGTGACAGTATTGGGCAGCGCCACTCATCCTGTGAGTGGACACACCGCCATAGTGACAGTATTGGGCAGCGCCACTCATCCTGTGAGTGGACACACCGCCATAGTGACAGTATTGGGCAGCGCCACTCATCCTGTGAGTGGACACACCGCCATAGTGACAGTATTGGGCAGCGCCACTCATCCTGTGAGTGGACACACCGCCATAGTGACAGTATTGGGCAGCGTCACTCATCCTGTGAGTGGACACACCGCCATAGTGACAGTATTGGGCAGCGCCACTCATCCTGTGAGTGGACACACCAACATAGTGACAGTATTGGGCATCGCCACTCATCCTGTGAGTGGACACACCACCATAGTGACACTATTGGGCAGCACCACTCATCCTTTGAATGGACACACTGCATTAGTGACAGCATTGGGCAGCGCCACTCATCCTGTGAGTGGACACACCGTCATAGTGACAGTATTGATCAGCGTCACTCATCCTGTGAGTGGACACACCGCCGTAGTGACAGTATTGAGCAGCGCCACTCATCCTGTGAGTGGACACACCGCCGTAGTGACAGTATTGGGCAGCGCCACTCATCCTGTGAGGGGACACACCGCCATAGTGACAGTATTGGGCAGCGTCACTCATCCTGTGAGTGGACACACCGCCATAGTGACAGTATTGGGCAGCGCCACTCATCCTGTGAGTGGACACACCGCCATAGTGACAGTATTGGACAGCGCCACTCATCCTGTGAGTGGACACACCGCCGTAGTGACAGTATCGGGCAGCACCACTCATCCTGTGAGTGGACACACTGTCATAGTGACAGTATTGAGCAGCGCCACTCATCCTGTGAGTGAACACACCTCCATAGTGACAGTATTGGGCAGCGCCACTCATCCTGTGAGTGGACACACCGCCATAGTGACCGTATTGGACAAAGCCACTTATCATGTGAGTGGACACACCGCCATAGTGACAGTATTGGGCAGCGCCACTCATCCTGTGAGTGGACACACCGCCATAGTGACAGTATTGGGCAGCGCCACTCATCCTGTGAGTGGACACACCGCCATAGTGACAGTATTGGACAGCGCCACTCATCCTGTGAGTGGACACACCGCCATAGTGACAGTATTGGGCAGCGTCACTCATCCTGTGAGTGGACACACCGCCATAGTGACAGTATTGGGCAGCGCCACTCATCCTGTGAATGGACACACCGCCATAGTGACAGTATTGGGCAGCGCCACTCATCCTGTGAGTGGACACACCGCCATAGTGACAGTATTGGGCAGCGCCACTCATCCTGTGAGTGGACTGTTACCTATCGTTCGTTACGGCTCGTGACACTACAACAGCCAAGCTTTAATTATGTCTAGGGATACTACAACTGCTGCTCTCTAAAGCGGGTCACCAGTGTAACCCCATGAGTGATAACAGGCACAGAATTAAAAGTATATCTCCCTTAGGACTGAAGAAATTAGCGTATGCTTTTTGATATATATATATATTCAATATACATCTCAATAATATATATATGAACAGAGGGTCACTATTAAAGCAAACAAAATATTGTCTCTCCCAGAATAAAGATCTACTACATGACACAACAACAAGTAAACAGACTTATCTCCCACATGTTATTCCTTCTGGTCCCTTGAAGCTGCTGACTACTCGCGCACCGTCTGTACCCATAATTCTCTCCCCCTCTGTCTCATCCAGGATGAGGGATGGAAAATACAGATGTTTTAATATTTAAAACTAATTGAACAACCACTTGTTCTCAAAACACATAAGAATGCAAATTAAATATAATAGTTACTTGCAAAATATATAAGTTACAATGCCACCTGCTTAATTACAGTAAATTAACACAATATATTTAAATTAAGGTGACATCTGGAACACCCATAACTGAACAGGTCCAGCAATTCTAATTTCCTGAATCTAACAGGTATTAGACGTGTGAAGAGCAACCGCGCTCCTGTCCCCACTGACATTGCCTCACCACACGATAATTTACAAAAATATGTGTACATATACAGGTAATGATATTATGGAACAAAATAAGTTTATTTAAATTTATATACGTATCCAGCTAGGAGTACGTAACATGGACACACCGCCATAGTGACAGTATTGGGCAGCGCCACTCATCCTGTGAGTGAACACTCTGCCATAGTGATAGTATTAGGCAGCGTCTCCCATCCTGTGAGTGGACACACCGCCATAGTGACAGTATTGCGCCAGTCATCCTGCGAGTGGTGTTACGGCCACAATGGGTCGCAACCGGGTTCTTTGCTAGAGGAACTAAAGTTCTGGTATCCCGCCCCAAGTTAGTAGTGGCTTTCAAGAAGTGAGCTTGGTAATGCAAGTAAAACACAATGGGGGTTATCTTGAGATGATTTCGGGGCTTTAGTGTCCCCGCGGCCCGGTCCTCGACCAGGCCTCCACCCCCAGGAAGCAGCCCGTGACAGCTGACTAACACCCAGGTACCTATTTTACTGCTAGGTAACAGGGGGCATAGGGTGAAAGAAACTCTGCCCATTGTTTCTCGCCGGCGCCTGGGATCGAACCCGGGACCACAGGATCACAGTCCAGCGTGCTGTCCGCTCCGACCGACCGGGGGAGTTGCATTGAATACGACACCATCAATTATCAATATATTCACATATAATCGCTTTCCCATCACCTCATATAAAATCATAAAGGAAGTATTACTACACTGATATATACACAAGTGTCACTCTCATAGGACACTAAGCGCTCCTCGATGCTCAAACGATGCAGTCTTGTCAGCTTCCGTGTTTCCTCAACACACAGTAACCTCCTCAACCAGTACTGGAAAACACCAACGAGTCTACCCTAGCCACGGGCCAGCCTATACACAGTCTCACTAGGTGCTTCTCGTGCACGCCCACAATCACTCTCCAGCCTGGTGCTGGCAGAGAACATCAGCCTCGCGCTGCTGGGCCTCTACACGAACAAATACAAGGGTAGCGAACCCCTGGCCGGAGCTTCTTGTAACTCACTGGTTACACTCCTCCGTATCACCTCACTGTCGTCGTCTCTTCCTCTAGCCAGTCCCGGGATACGCCGAATTCTGTCATTGCCACTTCACAGGCAGAAAGTAGAACACTACACAGTTCCTCTCCGGCGGCAGCTCACTGCTTCTGTTAAAGCAGAATGGAGTAGAGAGATAATGGCTGCCCTGGAAAGACTGTCCTCGTACCACAGCAGCCCATCGTCGCCTCTGTGGATACAGACACGTCATCAGTACACCGGTCAGTACATGGGACACTAGGAAATACCACTTACGAACTCTGACATAGACATACAACTCCTCCTTCAATAGATGGCACTGATTTCCTAGGCGCCACCTCACCAGAGGTCAGCACCAGCTACCTCTCGAGCTGACTAGGACAGGAATCTAGCGCCTCTTGCTGGTATCGTCCTGCCACCACCAGATGGCGTCGTCCATTTTGTGGGGGTTTCGGGAGCGGACTCACAGATGGCATTGACGTCGCTGCTCCATGCTCCGAAGATGGAGTCGGATTCGTAACAAGTGGACACACCGCCATAGTGACAGTATTGGGCAGCGTCACTCATCCTGTGAGTGGACACACCGCCATAGTGACAGTATTGGGCAGCGTCACTCATCCTGTGAGTGGACACACCGCCATAGTGACAGTATTGGGCAGCGTCACTCATCCTGTGAGTGGACACACCGCCATAGTGACAGTATTGGGCAGCGTCACTCATCCTGTGAGTGGACACACCGCCATAGTGACAGTATTGGGCAGCGTCACTCATCCTGTGAGTGGACACAACATAATAATGACAGTATTGGGCAGCGTCACTTATCCTGTGAGTGGACACACCACCATCACTAACCTTGAGGTGCTTCCGGGGCTTAGCGTCCCCGCAGCCCGGTCGTCGACCAGGCCTCCTGGTTGCCGGACTGATCAACCAGGCTGTTGGACGCGGTTGCTCACAGCCTGACGTATGACTCACAGCCTGGTTGATCAGGTATCCTTTAAAGGTGCTTATCCAGTTCTCTCTTGAACACTGTGAGGGGTCGGCCAGTTATGCCCCTTATGTGTAGTGGAAACGTGTTGAAAAGTCTCGGGCCTCTGATGTTGATAGTTCTCTCTTGAACACTGTGAGGGGTCGGCCAGTTATGCCCCATATGTGTAGCGGAAGCGTGTTGAACAGTCTCGGGCCTCTGATGTTGATAGAGTTCTCTCTCAGAGTACCTGTTGCACCTCCACTTTTCAACGGGGGTATTCTGCACATTGTGCCATGTCTTCTGGTCTCATGTGATGTTATTTCTGTGTGCAGGTTTGGGATCAGCCCCTCTAATATTTTCCACGTGTAAATTATTATGTATCTCTTCCGCCTGCGCTCAAGGGAGTACAGATTTAGGCTCTTTAGTCGGTCCCAATAGTTTAGATGTTTTACTGAGTGGATTCTAGTAGTAAAGGATCTCTGCACGCTCTCCAAGTCAGCAATTTCTCCAGCTTTGAAAGGGGCTGTCATTGTGCAGCAGTACTCCACTCTAGAGAGCACAAGCGTTTTGAAAAGTATCATCATCGGTATAGCATCTCTAGTGTGAAAAGTTCTTGTTATCCAACCTGTCATTTTTCTTGCAGTTGTGACGGCTACTTTATTGTGTTCTTTAAAGGTAAGGTCTTCCGACATGAGTACACCCAGATCCTTTACATTGCCTTTTCGTTCTATGTTATGATTTGCCCGAGTTTTGTACGTGGTTTCCGTTTTTATATTTTCATTTCTTCTATAGCGCATGAGCTGGAACTTATCTTCGTTAAACACCATATTGTTTTCTGTAGCCCATAGAAAGACCTGATCTACATCTGACTGGAGGTTTGCCGTGTCCTCTATGTTGCCTACTCTCATGAAGATCCTAGTGTCATCTGCAAAGGATGATACAGTGCTATAGGTTGTGTTCTTGTCTATGTCCGATATGAGGATGAGAAAAAGTACTGGAGCAAGCACAGTACCCTGGGGGACTGAGCTCTTCACGGTTGATGGGCTGGATTTTATATTGTTGACTATTACACATTGGGTTCTGTTGGTAAGGAAATTGTAGATCCATCTGCCTATTTTTCCGGTAATTCCTTTTGAACGCATTTTATGTGCAATAACGCCATGATCACATTTATCAAAAGCTTTTGCGAAATCTGTGTAAATTACATCAGCGTTTTGTTTGTCTTCCATAGCATCTAATGCCATATCATAGTGGTCCAGCAACTGTGACAGGCAAGCGCGCCCTGTTCTGAAACTATGTTGTCCGGAGTTATGGAGTTGCTGTGATTCCATGTATTTTGTGATCTTACTTCTTAGCACTCTCTCAAAATTTTTTATAATGTGCGATGTTAGTGCTATCGATCTGTAATTTTTTGCCTCTGCCTTATTTCCTCCTTTATGAAGTGGTGCTATCTCTGCTGTTTTTAGTATATCAGGAATAACGCCAGTATCTAGGCTTTGTCTCCACAGAATGTGGAGTGCCTGCGATAGTGTTTTTTTTTACAGTTCTTTATGAATATGGAGTTCCAAGAGTCCGGGCCTGGTGCAGAGTGCATAGGCATACTGTTTATGGCTGTCGGAAAATCCGACACTATTTAATAATATTACATGCAGGCAGATAATATTGCTGCTACATTGTATAAACAAGTTACCCATAGAAAATGTAACTTGTGGTGGAACTTTCCGTCTATAGAAAACGGGATATCACTGCCACATACTATTATAAATTCACCAGCTATTCTGCTGGGAATTATTCTTAAATACATTAGTCTTTGGACTTTACCATCATAAGAACATCTCATATAAATTAACTTAATTATCAATATTATAGTAGAGTAAATGTGACCCTTCTATCACTTACTGTCATCTGGACAATGTAGGCCAGTAGCGTCAGTGAGGAGGGAGTGGTCAGCCATTGTTATTGTTTTAAGACCAGAGTCGTTGGAGCTAGTAACTGCTCCTATAAATTCTCTTGGACGAAGTGTGACGAAGATCAGAGTAGTGGTCTTTCATCATCAACACGCTGTCAGCAAATACAAGGGAGGTGTCTTTCCGAAACCCGTTTATCTTTCATTTATGACCATTTATGTCAGGTAGATATTGGGTGAGCCGGTTAGATCACAAATGATCGACTCAAACAAGGTAATTAAGCGTTGGTCTTTATGGTTCAATGTACAGTGTTTTCTCTGATATAGCTGTCATATATTAGGATTCTGGCTTCATAACTAGCGCCCTTTTGACAGGTCAAGACGAGGAAGCATGCTTTGTGCATCAGTTACCAGGGTGATGGAAGCTACCTCACACGAGGAAAATTTGGTGTCTACACCCTAGTTATATCTGGTGGACTAAGGCCTGCTGTACAAATAAGATAAGGAACCTCTTCTATGTATATAGTTTAATACTGTAGTTTGATTGGCTGCATATATATAAATTCAATATAAACCCCCCCTAATGTGCAATGGATCGATTTGTGAGATTATTGTAGAAATACAGTCCACTTAACATCATACAAATTGCTATCGAAGTATATAAATTAACGTAAATATAAATTCTATATAAATTCATATAAACTAAATAAATATAAATCTCACAGGTCGGTTCCCACAATGGCTTCTTCAAAATCCAGTGGGGATATTGTGACGTCTGATATATGATTTGATGTTGGTATCATATCCATGAAAAATTCATTTGGGTTATCAATCTTTAGTGCGTTTAATGGCTCACTGAAAAGAGTCGTACTGCTTCCTCAGTAGCTCGCTCATTTCTTTGTTGTCATCGGTGAAAGTTCCATCTCCCTTTCGCAGGGGCCTGATACTAGATGTGTTTTTTTATCTTGATTTTGCATAGGAGAAAAAATATTTCGGCTTTCTCTCTATTTCATTGATGGCCTTTTGCTCTCTTTGCCTTTCCTGGGTTTTGTATGATTCTTGTAGCTTACGTTCAATTGTTTCTATTTCTCTACCTAACCTTCTTCGCCGTTCTTGAGATAGGATGCGACTCTCAAGTTGTTCACCGATTCGTTTTGTTCGCCTATATAGGGAACGACGTTCCAGTTCCAATCTGCATCTCTTCCTCTTTTTTCTTATGGGTATGTCACCATATTGACAGTATTGCGCCAGTCATCCTGTGAGTGGACACACCGCCATAGTGACAGTATTGGACAGCGCCACTCATCCTGTGAGTGGACACACCGCCATAGTGACAGTATTGGGCAGCGTCACTCATCCTGTGAGTGGACACACCGCCATAGTGATAGTATTTGGCAGCGCCACTCATCCTGTGAGTGGACACACCGCCATAGTGACAGTATTGGGCAGCGTCACTCATACTGTGAGTGGACACACCGCCATAATGATAGTATTGGGCAGCGCCACTCATCCTGTGAGTGGACACACCGCCATAGTGACAGTATTGGGCAGCGTCACTCATCCTGTGAGTGGACACACCGCCATAGTGACAGTATTGGGCAGCGTCACTCATCTTGTGAGTGGACACACTGCCATAGTGACAGTATTGGGCAGCGCCACTCATCCTGTGAGTGGACACACCGCCATAGTGACAGTATTGGGCAGCGTCACTCATCCTGTGAGTGGACCACCGCCATAGTGACAGCATTGGGCAGCGCCAGTCATCCTGTGAGTGGACACACCGCCATAGTGACAGTATTGGGCAGCGAGACTCATCCTGTGAGTGGACACACCGCCATAGTGACAGTATTGGGCAGCGTCACTCATCCTGTGAGTGGACACACCGCCATAGTGACAGTATTGGCAGCGCCAGTCATCCTGTGAATGGACACACCGCCATAGTGACAGTATTGGGCAGCGTCACTCATCCTGTGAGTGGACACACCGCCATAGTGACAGTATTGGCAGCGCCAGTCATCCTGTGAATGGACACACCGCCATAGTGACAGTATTGGGCAGCGTCACTCATCCTGTGAGTGGACCCACCGCCATAGTGACAGCATTGGGCAGCGTCAGTCATCCTGTGAGTGGACACACCGCCATAGTGACAGTATTGGGCAGCGAGACTCATCCTGTGAGTGGACACACCGCCATAGTTTAAGTATTGGGCAGCGCCAATCATCCTGTGAGTGGACACACCACAATAATGACTGTATTGGACAGCATCACTCATCCTGTAAGTGAACACACCACCATAATGTCAGTATTGGGCAGCGCCACTCATCCTGTGAGTGAACACACCACCATAATGTCAGTATTGGGCAGCGCCACTCATCCTGTGAGTGAACACACCACCATAGTGACAGTATTGGGCAGCGCCACTCATCCTGTGAGTGGACACACCGCCATAGTGACAGTATTGGGCAGCGCCACTCATCCTGTGAGTGGACACACCGCCATAGTGACAGTATTGGGCAGCGCCACTCATCCTGTGAGTGGACACACCGCCATAGTGACAGTATTGGGCAGCGCCACTCATCCTGTGAGTGGACACACCACAATAATGACAGTATTGGGCAGCGCCACTCATCCTGTGAGTGGACACACCAAAATAATGACAGTATTGGGCAGCGCCACTCATCCTGTGAGTGGACACACCACAATAATGACAGTATTGGGCAGCGCCACTCATCCTGTGAGTGGACACACCGCCATAGTGACAGTATTGGGCAGCGCCACTCATCCTGTGAGTGGACACACACCGCCATAATGACAGTATTGGGCAGCGCCACTCATCCTGTGAGTGGACACACCACAATAATGACAGTATTGGGCAGCGCCTGTCATCCCTCTCAAGAAGGGTCTTGGGTATGAAGTATTCAATATGGTCACCTTCAGCAGCCAGCACATCTGCTCGTTCATTTTCGCAGATTCCAACATGGGATCCACAGGAATTTGACGACTCATCCCTGATTGGTTGGTACCCTCAACTCTCTTAATTTCAGCGACTCTCAAGATTTTCTGCCCGCCTTTTACTAAGGCTTTTTAGCACTGCATTGAATCAGTGTAGTTCACTGCACTGTAAGTGTTCAAGGAATTTTTATTATTATTTTTATTATTTTCTACCACAGACGTGGCCACACATTAATTAACAATGCTAACCAGCATATATACATTTTGTTCTGTCCTCCATGGACAGGGTTAGGGATTTGTTAAACATATAGTTCAGGGATTTGTTGAACAATCAACTACAGAAGGTGATTGTAGTGCTTTTAAAATGCTAGGCTATGCTACATACGTAAATACATAAATGCACAGATTTACGTATGCCCTACATAAAGTGTTGGATGTGTCTTTTACAGTGTCATTAACGTGCATTTACAAAGGTGAAATGGAATTCTGATCAGCTTCCACATATACTTTATACACATACATATACATACACACACACATATACGTACATATACATATATATACATACATATATACACGCACACATGCATACACATACATTTGTCTCTTTTACTCTGACAGGGTGAGATAACTGATAGAGAAACTAGCGTGCAATTAAGCACTTAATCACTGAAGGTGATTAAGGTGCTTTCACAAGCTAAGGTTATATAGTTACATCACATACATACATTGTATAATTGATACATTACATGGTCAATATTGAGTACAAGTCCAATATATCATCAAGTGTTCCAGTACTCATATAGTAACTACAGAGTTCAGCATACCTTAGCCCAGGAGGGCGAAAGTCAGTCAATATGGGACATTCTACAATATAATGTTCAAGAGAGTGCATGTTTTCTCTTTCACGAAGTTGACACATTGTGTACTCGACATTTGGGTTTTGAGAAAGCTGCCAGATACGTCTATATCCCAGGCGTATTCTGACCACTATGACATCACATTGTCGGGTTCTTGTTCTATTAGTCCCATATGTGAATGTCTCCTCACGATATCATAATATTTAATGCTACAACTTTCAGGTCTTTGTGAATTTGTTAGGTCGGTGAGATTTTCATTAGATATTTGTTTAAGTATTCTCTTTGTCACTGCTAATGAACACCCATATCAATTTCTACCACTGGTTTTCTACAGGCTGTCTTTGCAAGCATATCAACAGTGTCATGCCTTGAGATGCCAACAAATGATGGTATCCATAGGAATTTAATTTCAAATCTCTTTTCTTTGGCAGCTAAAACATTCATTCGAATATCACTGACAATTTTCTGGGTGTCACTACTATGTGCGTTCAATGCCTGGAGTGCACTCTGCGAGTCACAGTATATAAGTCCACTGCCTTTGTCTTTTCAAAATTCAGTGGCAAGGTATATGCCTGCAAGTTCGGTTTGAGTTGTACTTGCCCAATCATTGACGCGCTTCATTGCTGTATGTACGAGAGAAGATTGTTCAAATATATTACAAGCACACCCGGTACATCGTCCACCTTCTTCTACAGAACCGTCGGTATAGCACTGATAAACATCGTTACTCATACTCTGAGTACTTTCAGTGATGCTTTTCAGTGTTAACTGTTTTAATAATGTTGAGTGTACACTATTTTTCTTGGGTGCATTTACAAAATCAACTGCTAGATCCAAGTTATCCCATGGAGTAATTGGCTGATTAATCGTTAATTGAGTTGGGTACATATTTAATATTTTGATGGAGTTGGCTACCTTGTAGAACCAATATACATAATCAGATTTCGCTCTTCTTCTACAGTCCTCGGGTGAATGTAGAATATTAGAAAGTTTAGCTTGAAACTTCATGTGTTGCCGAGATCTACTCAATGCCTTCACGCCGAAAACTGTGCTAATAGACAAAATTCTCTCACTTATGGTAGGTAATTTTAACTCTGCTCTCATATTAACTATTCTCGTGGATTTTGGAGCCCCAAAGATGAGACGCATAGCTTCATTTTGCAAGGTTTCAAGAGATTTCAGCTCTTTGTCTGTATACAGTGTGAGATGTAGAGCATTGTAGTCAATCACAGAGTGTATAAATGATACATAAAACATTCAAGCAAGTCTCACGTTAATTCCATGATTGACACCAACAAGAACCCGCAAGGGCTTTATTCTCTCCCACAGTCTCCTCTTGAGAGAAGAAAGGTACCCAGGGTCGTTAATGGGGACACCAAGGTATCTGTAAGACTCGCAGTTCTCAAGTGCTCGCCCATCTATATGATAATTGGCTGGTGGAATACCACATGGAATGAGGGCACGAGTTTTCTGTACAGAGATAAGGAGGCCACATTCCTCAGCTCTAGTAGCAAAAGCATCGAGCAGAACTTGCATTCTAGGCTCAGAGGCAGCCTGTAAACATATATCATCAGCATAACAAATGACAGTGTCTTCATTATTAGTTGGAAGATCTTTAATGAGTTTATGCATCAGAACGTTGAACAACAAGGGGCTGAGGACCCCTCCTTGTGGCGTTCCCAGTTCAAAATGTTTGCTCTCTGTGCTTTTAACACCATTAAACAAAACATATGCTGTTCAATTAGACAAATGGCCCTTTATCCATTTCAGTAATTTTCCTTGTATTCCCAGCTCAGCAAGCTGTTCTAGTATGATTTCCCTGTTTGATGTATCAAAAGCTGCTGCTAGGTCGATGAAGACTGTTTGAGGGGAAGCTTCAATATGAGCGAAGTACTCAGAAAAACAGTGTTGTGTACTGAGCCCAGGCATAAATCCAAACAGTTGGGGTGACAGGTGCCTCTGTATACGATACATGAGTCGGTTAAGGACAATGCGTTCAAGCACTTTACAAACTCACGATGTTAGAGATATGGGTCTATAATTATCTGAGTATGGTTTGGGGATTGGAACAATGGCATTCTTTGTCCAATCATCAGGTAATACTCCTTCACGTAAACTCATTCTGTACAACACTAATAGTGGATTACCTGGTACTTGTGAGACTAATCTCAGTAGATTGGAAGTAATACCATCCTCTCCAGGAGCAGTTGAATTGCCCATCTTTAGTGCATGATTTAATTCCCATTCAATTGCATCATCCAAGGAATCTTAGAATCATAACGATGGCAGTTAGCTCTGCATGCGTTGAAGAGGCATTGCTCTCAATATGCGCATTTTCTTCATTTCCGCGTTGTAAGGCATTATTCCTAATTACAGTGTATGCTGCACCAGCCCTGCCATTGACAGAATTAGATGACCCGTCAGTGTAAATTTGATCTAATTCATTTCCGGATTCTTTATAAATTTCCCCGAGATACTTGTGCCTCATTTCTTGTGGTATCATCTTGGACTTTTTCGTTGTCATCTCATTGATAATAATCCTGCATGGGTCATCCTCCCAAGGAGGTAACCTCTCTACAGGCAGCTCACGGGCTTGCTACACCAGGTGAAATTCTTCGAGGTAGCAGACTGATCTATGATGCCATTTTTTGCTTCTCCTGTTTCCTCCTGTAAGTAGCACAGAACACAGGGTTTTCTTGGCAATATCATTGTAATGGGGATCTCTGGCTAACGTAATTGCAAGTTTAGCATTCATTTCCTTAATTCTGCTTTTAACAATGGGAAGAGCCAACTCCTCTCGTAGATTAAATGTTTTTGGCAGTTCTTGGGATGCCAAGATTGATTGTCATGGCTTCATTTTGTATGTTTTTTCATATAGCTTTGGGAATAAGTGCATAAAACTGGTGCGGCATAGTCTATGACTATGCCGCACCATATGTCGATGGTGATGCCCATCAACCGTGAAGAGCTCAGTCCCCCAGGGTACTGTGCTTGCTCCAGTACTTTTTCTCATCCTCATATCGGACATAGACCAGAACACAACCTATAGCACTGTATCATCCTTTGCAGATGACACTAGGATTTTCATGAGAGTTGGCAACATAGAGGACACGGCAAACCTCCAATCAGATGTAGATCAGGTTTTTCTATGGGCTACAGAAAATAATATGGTGTTTAACGAGGATAAGTTCCAGCTCATGCGCTACGGAAAAATTGAAAATATAAAAACAGAAACCACGTACAAAACTCAGGCAAATCATAACATAGAACGAAAAGGCAATGTAAAGGATCTGGGTAAACTCATGTCTGAAGACCTTACCTTTAAAGAACACAATAAAGTAGCCGTCACAACTGCAAGAAAAATGACAGGTTGGATAACAAGAACTTTTCACACTAGAGATGTTATACCGATGATGATACTTTTCAAAACGCTTGTGCTCTCTAGAGTGGAGTACTGCTGCACAATGACAGCCCCTTTCAAAGCTGGAGAAATTGCTGACCTGGAGAGCGTGCAGAGATCCTTTACTGCTAGAATCCACTCAGTAAAACATCTAAATTACTGGGACCGACTAAAGAGCTTAAATCTGTACTCCCTTCAGCGCAGGCGGGAGAGATACATAATAATTTACACGTGGAAAATAATTGAGGGGCTGGTCCCAAACCTGCACACAGAAATAACATCACATGAGACCAGGAGGCATGGCAGGATGTGTAGAATACCCCCGTTGAAAAGCAGAAGTGCAACAGGTACTCTGAGAGAGAACTCTATCAACATCAGAGGCCCGAGACTGTTCAACACGCTTCCACTACACATAAGGGGCATAACTAACCGACCCCTCACAGTGTTCAAGAGAGAACTATCAACATCAGAGGCCCGAGACTGTTCAACACGCTTCCACTACACATAAGGGGCATAACTGGCCGACCCCTCACAGTGTTCAAGAGAGAACTGGATAAGCACCTCCAAAGGATACCTGATCAACCAGGCTGTGACTCATACGTCAGGCTGCGAGCAGCCGCGTCCAACAGCCTGGTTGATCAGTCCAGTAACCAGGAGGCCTGGTCGACGACCGGGCCGCGGGGACACTAAGCCCCGGAAGCACCTCAAGGTAACCTCAAGGTATGACGGAGCGCACATAGGCTGTGTACATCACTTTTAAGCACGGCAATAGAGGGCCAGGTCATGGCTTTCAGTGCTCTGAGTCGACTTTTACATGTTCCTATGAGTTGGTTGAGCTCCTGTTTCTTCCCCTTGCTAGAGCCGACAGTGACGCCAAGGTACCGATAGTGGTCAACCCATTCAAGTGTTTCACCATTAATTTGTTCTTCATTTTCTCCCCGCTTGTGATGAAACCGAGATTAACACATTTCCTTCCAAGTAGTTCAATGGACTGTTTAATTTTTCCCAAGGTTGGGGCTTGTATTAGGACATCATCTGCATATCCCACTTGTGTTTCTTCCGGAAATTCAATATTTGCCATGGCGTTCATATGTATGTTAAACAATGTGGGGGCTTAAGACTCCGCCTTGGGGGGTACCGAATTCCATATTCATTGTTCTTGAGACTGCTCCATTAAAGCAGACCTTGCTTTACCCCCTGTGAGGTAGTCTTCAATCCATTTCATGAGTCTCCCCTTGACACTCATGCATGCAAGCTCGTCCCGGTTTGCAATCCTCTGTGCTTTGTCGCACGTTCCTTTAATGTAAACACAGTCTGGGACAGTGTTATCTTGAGTCATATGGGATAGTGTTATCCTGACTCATCTGGGACAGTCCTATCCTGACTCATCTGGGACAGTGATATCCTAACACGAGTCTTTCATTAATAAAAATTAATTAATTAGCAAAAAGCAGGTATCGTACAAACAAAATATATAGTGTGAGAACGTGGAAGGAGAAGACACAGGCGGGTGATAAATGGGAGAATAGGAACAGTGAGTGAGTGAATGAAGCAAAGAGGAGAGGCAAGAGCAGAAAGGAGAGAAGACTAGGAGGGGGGTTGGCCTGATGGGAGGGAGGGCTTGCCGGTGAGGAGGGGATAGGGGATGGAAGAGGGGGGTGGCAGGCAGCCAGATCAAAGGCACCGCCTTTATCACCCCCCCCCTCCCTAGCCTCCCCCATCACCCAATATCCCTCCCTCTCCCACATCCCCGTCCTCCCCCGCCAACCCATCCAACCCTTCCCACCCGCCTGGGCCACCCACATCACAAGCCTTGCATGTTGCTCTCCAGGATTTTATAACATTCTCGATTAAATTATAGCTTCGTACCCCTAAATTTTCCCACCACTCAAGTGCGCCTCGTCCCTGTGCCTGGTGGAGGCGGTGGCGACGTGTTTAACAGCAGCCTCCGCTGTCACACCCGCCTCCGCCCGCTGTGACACCCGCCTCCGCCCGCTGTCACACCTGCCTCCGCCCGCTGTCACACCCGCCTCCGCCCGCTGTGACACCCGCCTCCGCCCGCTGTGACACCTGCCTCCGCCCGCTGTGACACCTGCCTCCGCCCGCTGTGACACCTGCCTCCGCCCGCTGTGACACCTGCCTCCGCCCGCTGTGACACCTGCCTCCGCCCGCTGTGACACCTGCCTCCGCCCGCTCTGACACCTGCCTCCGCCCGCTGTGACACCTGCCTCCGCCCGCTGTGACACCTGCCTCCGCCCGCTGTGACACCCGCCTCCGCCCGCTGTGACACCTGCCTCCGCCCGCTGTGACACCCGCCTCCGCCCGCTGTGACACCCGCCGTGACAACTGCCTCCGCCCGCTGTGACACTTGCCTCCGCCCGCTGTGACACCTGCCTTCGCCCGCTGTGACACCCGCCTCCGCCCGCTGTGACACCCGCCTCCGCCCGCTGTGACACCCGCCGTGACAACTGCCTCCGCCCGCTGTGACACTTGCCTCCGCCCGCTGTGACACCTGCCTTCGCCCGCTGTGACACCCGCCTCCGCCCGCTGTGACACCTGCCTCAGCCCGCTGTGACACCCGCCATGACAACTGCCTCCGCCCGCTGTGACACCCGCCTCCGCCCGCTGTGACACCTGCCTCCGCCCGCTGTGACACCTGCCTCCGCCCGCTGTGACACCTGCCTCCGCCCGCTGTGACACCTGCCTCCGCCCGCTGTGACACCTGCCTCCGCCCGCTGTGACACCTGCCTCCGCCCGCTGTGACACCCGCCTCCGCCCGCTGTGACACCTGCCTCCGCCCGCTGTGACACCCGCCTCCGCCCGCTGTGACACCCGCCGTGACAACTGCCTCCGCCCGCTGTGACACTTGCCTCCGCCCGCTGTGACACCTGACTTCGCCCGCTGTGACACCCGCCTCCGCCCGCTGTGACACCCGCCTCCGCCCGCTGTGACACCCGCCGTGACAACTGCCTCCGCCCGCTGTGACACTTGCCTCCGCCCGCTGTGACACCTGCCTTCGCCCGCTGTGACACCCGCCTCCGCCCGCTGTGACACCCGCCTCCGCCCGCTGTGACACCTGCCTCAGCCCGCTGTGACACCCGCCATGACAACTGCCTCCGCCCGCTGTGACACCCGCCTCCGCCCGCTGTGACACCCGCCTCCGCCCGCTGTGACACCCGCCTCCGCCCGCTGTGACACCCGCCTCCGCCCGCTGTGACACCCGCCTCCGCCCGCTGTGACACCCGCCTCCGCCCGCTGTGACACCCGCCTCAGCCCGCTGTGACACCCGCCTCCGCCCGCTGTGACACCTGCCTCCGCCCGCTGTGACACCTGCCTCCGCCCGCTGTGACACCTGCCTCCGCCCGCTGTGACACCCGCCTCCGCCCGCTGTGACACCCGCCTCCGCCCGCTGTGACACCCGCCTCCGCCCGCTGTGACACCTGCCTCCGCCCGCTGTGACACCTGCCTCCGCCCGCTGTGACACCTGCCTCCGCCCGCTGTGACACCTGCCTCCGCCCGCTGTGACACCCGCCTCCGCCCGCTGTGACACCCGCCGTGACAACTGCCTCCGCCCGCTGTGACACCTGCCTCCGCCCGCTGTGACACCCGCCTCCGCCCGCTGTGACACCTGCCTCCGCCCGCTGTGACACCCGCCTCCGCCCGCTGTGACACCCGCCTCCGCCCGCTGTGACAACTGCCTCCGCCTGCTGTGACACCCGCCTCCGCCCGCTGTGACACCTGCCTCCGCCCGCTGTGACACCTGCCTCCGCCCGCTGTGACACCTGCCTCCGCCCGCTGTGACACCTGCCTCCGCCCGCTGTGACACCTGCCTCCGCCCGCTGTGACACCTGCCTCCGCCCGCTCTGACACCTGCCTCCGCCCGCTGTGACACCTGCCTCCGCCCGCTGTGACACCTGCCTCCGCCCGCTGTGACACCCGCCTCCGCCCGCTGTGACACCTGCCTCCGCCCGCTGTGACACCCGCCTCCGCCCGCTGTGACACCCGCCGTGACAACTGCCTCCGCCCGCTGTGACACTTGCCTCCGCCCGCTGTGACACCTGCCTTCGCCCGCTGTGACACCCGCCTCCGCCCGCTGTGACACCCGCCTCCGCCCGCTGTGACACCCGCCGTGACAACTGCCTCCGCCCGCTGTGACACTTGCCTCCGCCCGCTGTGACACCTGCCTTCGCCCGCTGTGACACCCGCCTCCGCCCGCTGTGACACCTGCCTCAGCCCGCTGTGACACCCGCCATGACAACTGCCTCCGCCCGCTGTGACACCCGCCTCCGCCCGCTGTGACACCTGCCTCCGCCCGCTGTGACACCTGCCTCCGCCCGCTGTGACACCTGCCTCCGCCCGCTGTGACACCTGCCTCCGCCCGCTGTGACACCTGCCTCCGCCCGCTGTGACACCTGCCTCCGCCCGCTGTGACACCCGCCTCCGCCCGCTGTGACACCTGCCTCCGCCCGCTGTGACACCCGCCTCCGCCCGCTGTGACACCCGCCGTGACAACTGCCTCCGCCCGCTGTGACACTTGCCTCCGCCCGCTGTGACACCTGACTTCGCCCGCTGTGACACCCGCCTCCGCCCGCTGTGACACCCGCCTCCGCCCGCTGTGACACCCGCCGTGACAACTGCCTCCGCCCGCTGTGACACTTGCCTCCGCCCGCTGTGACACCTGCCTTCGCCCGCTGTGACACCCGCCTCCGCCCGCTGTGACACCCGCCTCCGCCCGCTGTGACACCTGCCTCAGCCCGCTGTGACACCCGCCATGACAACTGCCTCCGCCCGCTGTGACACCCGCCTCCGCCCGCTGTGACACCCGCCTCCGCCCGCTGTGACACCCGCCTCCGCCCGCTGTGACACCCGCCTCCGCCCGCTGTGACACCCGCCTCCGCCCGCTGTGACACCCGCCTCCGCCCGCTGTGACACCCGCCTCAGCCCGCTGTGACACCCGCCTCCGCCCGCTGTGACACCTGCCTCCGCCCGCTGTGACACCTGCCTCCGCCCGCTGTGACACCTGCCTCCGCCCGCTGTGACACCCGCCTCCGCCCGCTGTGACACCCGCCTCCGCCCGCTGTGACACCCGCCTCCGCCCGCTGTGACACCTGCCTCCGCCCGCTGTGACACCTGCCTCCGCCCGCTGTGACACCTGCCTCCGCCCGCTGTGACACCTGCCTCCGCCCGCTGTGACACCCGCCTCCGCCCGCTGTGACACCCGCCGTGACAACTGCCTCCGCCCGCTGTGACACCTGCCTCCGCCCGCTGTGACACCCGCCTCCGCCCGCTGTGACACCTGCCTCCGCCCGCTGTGACACCCGCCTCCGCCCGCTGTGACACCCGCCTCCGCCCGCTGTGACAACTGCCTCCGCCTGCTGTGACACCCGCCTCCGCCCGCTGTGACACCCGCCTCCGCCCGCTGTGACACCTGCCTCCGCCCGCTGTGACACCTGCCTCCGCCCGCTGTGACACCTGCCTCCGCCCGCTGTGACACCTGCCTCCGCCCGCTGTGACACCTGCCTCCGCCCGCTGTGACACCCGCCTCCGCCCGCTGTGACACCCGCCTCCGCCCGCTGTGACACTCGCCTCCGCCCGCTGTGACAACTGCCTCCGCCCGCTGTGACACCCGCCTCCGCCCGCTGTGACACCCGCCTCCGCCCGCTGTGACACCAGCCTCAGCCCGCTGTGACACCCGCCTCCGCCCGCTGTGACACCCGCCTCCGCCCGCTGTGACACCCGCCTCCGCCCGCTGTCACACCCGCCTCCGCCCGCTGTGACACCCGCCTCCGCCCGCTGTGACACCCGCCTCCGCCCGCTGTCACACCCGCCTCCGCCCGCTGTCACACCCGCCTCCGCCCGCTGTGACACCCGCCTCCGCCCGCTGTCACACCTGCCTCCGCCCGCTGTGACACCTGCCTCCGCCCGCTGTGACACCTGCCTCCGCCCGCTCTGACACCTGCCTCCGCCCGCTCTGACACCTGCCTCCGCCCGCTGTGACACCCACCTCCGCCCGCTGTGACACCCGCCTCCGCCCGCTGTGACACCTGCCTCCGCCCGCTGTCACACCTGCCTCCGCCCGCTGTCACACCTGCCTCCGCCCGCTGTCACACCCGCCTCCGCCATTCAACACAAGACTTTAGAGAGCGAGAACAGTGATCTTGTCACACAGCTCGGCATTACAATGGAAAAAATATGTAAATATATATATATATATATATATATATATATATATATATATATATATATATATATATATATATATATATATATATCGTCCAAGTGGTTGGGCACCAATCCCTTCCTCCCGTCCCATCCCAAATCCTTATCCTGATCCCTTCCAAGTGCTATGTAATCATATTGGCTTGGTGCTTTCTCCTCAAAGTTCCCATACCTTTCATACAATGAAAGGTCCACTAAATGGATTTACTAAATCCATTTAGTAACTCTCCAGACCCAGCAGTAACCTGGGAGACTGAGTGATGCTCCACGCCATCTATATTCAGAGAACATAAACACAAAATCTAAACAGTGTCAGGTGGGTGACTTGGGCCGACCCAGAGCGCTGCCACAGAGCGCCGCCGCATAAACCAGGCTCGCATAAGATGTGTAATTATGTAACGAGGCTTATGCTTATTACACCCGGATTAATGCGCTCTCCTAATTATCCTCGGCCTTGTTGTGAGGTCCAGAGACTGTGCAGGCTTTGGTGTCGGGTGAGTCACACGGTGAGTCACACGGTGAGTCACACAGTGAGGCACAGTGAGTCACACAGTGAGTCACGGTGAGTCACACAGTGAGTCACACAGTGAGTCACACAGTGAGTCACGGTGAGTCACACAGTGAGTCACGGTGAGTCACACAGTGAGTCACACAGTGAGTCACACAGTGAGTCACACGGTGAGTCACACAGTGAGTCACACGGTGAGTCAACAAGTCACATACCAAGACTTAAACACAGCTAACGAAAGTTCTCTTACTGCCGTTCTCACCTAACTGTACCCTAAAGACTGCAGCTCTTGGGCCCCGCCTTACCTATGTGTGGTAAGTCACATCAGTACATAAACATTGTATGAAAGGTATGGGAACTTTGAGGAGAAAGCACCAAGCCAATATGATTACATAGCACTTGGAAGGGATCAGGATAAGGATTTGGGATGGGACGGGAGGAAGGGATTGGTGCCCAACCACTTGGACGATCGGGGGGATTGAACGCCGACCTGCATAAAGCGAGATCGTTGCTCTACCGTCCTGACCAAGTGGTTGGATAACATTGTATGGAGTCCGCCTCTTCTGCTTGGCCTATATTCTCTATGATGCTCCCACTCCTCACCTCTTATCCCAGGCCCCTGTGTATATGCCTCCAGTCGTAGATTGTGGCGCCAGGTATATGTCAAAATATATATTGCAGGCGGAGAGAAGAAAATAACCCAAATATCACGAAAATATGAATCAAAACTACCTGAAACTTGGATTTATTCAAGAACCTGGTACTGAGCTGCATCATCCACGGCCGCCTTGTCTTGTGTGTTGTGAGAGTTTGTCCAATGATGCCTTGAAACCTTCCAGACTCGAAAGACATTTGCAATCAAACCACTCGGATTAGGTAGGAAACTTTAATGGTCCGCGGGATTTAAAATTATGAATTTAGTGGTCCGTGAGGTCTGAAAGGTTGACGACCGCTGATCTAGAACACGAGTGAACATGTCATCTAGAACACGAGTGAACATATATAATCTAGAACACGAATGAACATATAAATTAGAAAACGAGTGAACATATATAATCTTGAACACGAATTAACATATCAACTAGACAATACGAGTGAATATATTACCTAGAACACGAGTGAACATTTATATTCTAGAACACGAGTGAACATATCAATTAGAAAACGAGTGAGCATATATAATCTTGAACACAAATGAACATATCATCTAGAACACGAATTAACATATCAACTAGAAAACACGAGTGAACATATCATCTAGAACACAAGTGAACATATCATCTAGAACACGTGTGAACATATATCATTTAGAACACGAGTGAACGTATTATTTAGAACACGAGTAAACTTATCATTTAGAACACGAGAATGAATAAAGTATTTTTTTAATATTTTTATTAACACATTTAGTTACATGTGCATATGTGCAGCTACCCTAGACTATATGAAGGGGAGTACAGCGTGTGTCACAAAACATTCCTTTTAAGTGCAATCTACCTGTCTCTGATATTCCTCTTTATCTGTACCCCACCATTTAAGTATCATACACACCTGTCACCAAGAAAGATAATGAGAATCTTGCTCTTCTCAAAGCTGTCACTCTTGAAACAATTGCCTCCTCCATCGAGAGTCTAAGATCTCACGAGCACTGTGTCTACACCGACGGCTCAGTCCAATCTTCTACTGGACGGACTGCAGCGAGATGTAGGTTTTATAGAAATAATATTTGCACAAAGACTGTCAGTGTCAGGTTAAACAACTGGCTGACCTCCACACAAGCAGAACTAGCAGCATTACACTTAGCAACCAGTACATTACAAAAACATTGGAGGAGGAATAATATTCTGCGATTCAAAGTCTGCTCTTCAAGCAATCGAAAACTTCTCTTGGAAGATCGACAGCAAGAACCTCATACTCCCAATTATAAATGACCTAACTGATGCACAGAGTAAAGGGTCTCGAATCTCCTTTGTATGGATACCTTCACACATAAATATAACCCATCATAATGAGACAGACATTGCAGCCAAATTAGCGTGTAACAAGTTTGAAGTTGAATTAGATCTAGGTATCCCCATCTCTGCTGTCAAAACTGTATTGGTCCAAACATTCAGATCTGATAGGAAAGAACTTACTGACTCCCAACGACCTGAAAGTACTAGTATAAAAAGCTATGATTTGTTCAGATCTGAAACCTACATCTATGTACAGCACAAAACGTCCACTAGACTGTGCGACACAGTGGTTGCAAGGATCAGGTTGGGTTACCGTTACCTGTGGCAGGTGGCTGCAGATGACGGGTCTCCCAATCCTGAGCACTCCAGTTGCAAACTCTGTGAGCAGGAACTACGGCACGATCTCCCGCACTACATCACTGAATGCCCAGTTATTAGACCTTTCAGACCAGTTGGCATGAGGTACCTGGAGCTTTGCAATTACTTTATTCACTCTCGAATTCTTGAAGATATCCTCACAGTATACCCAAAATTTGCCAGTGCAGGCTATTAAACACATGGCTCTGTATGACTAGCCATCCTGCGAGATGGGGACTTGTATTACCACTGCTACCTTATTCAATCTTGTGTTAATGATATCCTCAAAAAGCATCCGGAGTCTGCCAGTGCAGACCGCTTGTCACATGCCTCTGTATGACTAACCATCCTGTGTGATGGGGATTTCTTAGCATCACCTAGTTAGCTTTTTTTACACACTGTACTCCACTTCATATAGTCTAGGGTAGCTGCACTAATGCAGATGTACCTAATATGTTAATAAAAAAAAAAGTGTCACAAAACTAGCTACGTGATGCTAAAATCCCCATCACACAGGATGGTTTGCCATATAGAGGCATGTTATAAGTTGATTAGCACAAGATTGGGAGATCCGTCACCTGTAGCCACCTGCCACAGGTAACGGTTACCCAACCTGATCCTGGCAACCACTGTGTCGCACAGTCAGGTGGACGTTTTGTGCTGCCCATAAATATAGGGTTCAGATCTGAACAAATCATAGTTTTTTTACGGGTGATTTCAGGTCGATGGGAGTTAGTAATTTCTCTCCTATCAGACCTGAGTGTTTGGAACAATATAGTTTTGACAGCAGAGATGGGGATACCTAGATCTAATTCAACTTCATCTTGTTACACGCTAATTTGGCTGCAATGTCTGTCTCATTATGATGGGTTATATTTATATGTGATAGTATACATACAAAGGAGATTTGAAACCTTTTAATCTGTGCAGGAATTAGGTCATTTATAACTGGTAGTATGAGGTTCTTGCTGTTGATCTTCCAAGAGAAGTTTTCGATTACTTGAAGAGCAGACTTTGAATCACAAAATATTATTCCTCCTCCAATGTTTTTTAATGTACTGGTAGCTAGGTGTAATGCTGCTAGTTCTGCTTGTGTGGAAGTCAGCCAGTTGTTTAACCTGACACTGACAATCTGTGTGCAAATATTATTTCTACAAAACCTACATGCTGCTGCAGTCCGTCCAGTAGAAGATTGGACTGAGCCGTCGGTGTAGACACAGTGCTCGTGAGATCTTAAATTTTCGATGGAGGAGGCAATTGTTTCAAGTGTGACAGCTTTGAGAAGAACAAGATTCTCATTATCTTTCTTGGTGACAGGTGTGTATGATACTTGAATGGTGAGGTACAGATAAAGAGGAATATCAGGGACAGGTAGATGCACTTTAAAGGAATGATGAGCTTAATGAGATTATAGGCATTTTTTCTCAGCCATTTATCGTAAAAGGAGTGAGTCGGTATGTCGGCACAAGTCAATAGGGTGTTAACAGCACTGAATAATTTGTCTCTGAGCAATGCAGGAGATGAAGGATCTCTCATGACTCTAAGGCAAAAGGTCATGTTGACTTGCATGATTCTCTCTAGTACTTAAAGATTCTCATCTTCAATCATTTTGTTTTATTAACACATTTAGGTACATCTGCATTTGTGTAGCTACCCTAGACTATATGAAGGGGAGTACAGTGTGTCAAAAAGTTAGCTACGTTGGCTAATATCCTCATCACACAGGATGTTTAGTCATGCAAAAGCATGTGAACAGTAATCTGCACTGGCAAACTCTGGGAGCATTTTGAAAATATCATGAACACAAGAGTGAATAAGGCAGCAGTGGTACTAAAAGTCCTCATCTCGCAGGATGGTTAGTCATACAGGGCCATATGTTTAGTAGCCTGCACTGGCAAATTTTGGGTGCAATATGGGGATATCTTCAAGAACACGAGTGTGAATAAAGTAATTGCAAAGCTTCAGGTACCTCATGCCAACTGGTCTGAATGATCTGATAACTGGGCATTCGGTGATGTAGTGTACAAGCTCATGCCCCAGTTCTTGCTCACAGAATTTGCACCTGGAGTGCTCAGGATTGGGAGATCCGTCACCTGTAGCCACCTGCCACAGGTAACGGTAACCCAACCTGATCAATTTTTTTTATTAATACATTAGGTACATCTGCAATAGTGCAGCTACCCTAGACTATATGAAGTGGAGTACAGTGTGTCAAAAAAGCTAACTACGTGATGCTATAAATTCCCCATCACACAGGATGGTTAGTCATACAGAGGCATGTGATAAGCGGTCTGCACTGGCAGACTCCGGAAGCATTTTGAGGATATCATCAACACAAGATTGAATAAGGTAGCAGTGGTAACAAAAGTCCCCATCTCGCAGGATGGTTAGTCATACAGGGCCATATATTTAGTATCCTGCACTGGCAAATTTTGGGTGCACTGTGAGGATATCTTCAAAAATACGAGAGTGAATAAAGTAATTGTAAAGCTCCAGGTACCTCATGCCAACTGGTCTGAAAGGTCTAATAACTGGGCATTCAGTGATGTAGTGCGGGAGATCATGCCGTAGTTCCTACTCACAGAGTTTGCAACTGGAGTGCTCAGGATTGGGAGACCCGTCACCTGCAGCCACCTGCCACAGGTAAAGGTAACCCAACCTGATCCTTGCAACCACTGTGTCGCACAGTCTAGTGGACGTTTTGTGCTGCCCATAGATATAGGTTTCAGATCTGAATAAATCATAGCTTTTTATACTAGTACTTTCAGGTCGTTGGGAGTCAGTAATTTCTTTCCTATCAGATCTGAGTATTTGGACCAATACAATTTTGACAGCAGAGATGGGGATACCTAGATCTAATTCAACTTAAG
This sequence comes from Procambarus clarkii, assembly GCF_040958095.1. NCBI lineage: Eukaryota > Metazoa > Arthropoda > Malacostraca > Decapoda > Cambaridae > Procambarus > Procambarus clarkii. The sequence goes on along the minus strand of NC_091188.1, from coordinate 37,043,171 downwards.
CCTTGTTACACGCTTATTTGACTGCAATGTCTGTCTCATTATGATGGGTTATATTTATGAATGAAGGTATCCATACAAAGGAAATTCGAGACCCTTTACTCTGTGCAGCAATTAGGTCATTTATAATTGGGAGTATGAGGTTCTTGCTGTCGATCTTCCAAGAGAGTTTTCGATTGCTTGAAGAGCAGACTTTGAATCACAAAATATTATTCCTCCTCCAATGTTTTTTAATGCACTGGTAGCTAGTTGTAATGCTGCTAGTTCTGCTTGTGTGGAGGTCAGCCAGTTGTTTAACCTGACACTGACAGTCTTTGTGCAAATATTAATTCTATAAAACTTACATGCTGCTGCACTCCGTCCAGTAGAGGATTGGACTGAGCCGTCGGTGTAGACACAGTGCTCTTGAGATCTCAAATTTTCGAAGGAGGAGGCAATTGTTTCAAGTGTGACAGCTTTGAGAAGAGCAAGATTCTCATTATCTTTCTTGGTGACAGGTGTGTATGATACTTAAATGGTGAGGTACAGATAAAGAGGAATATCAGAGACAAGATCATTTTTTTTTGTATTAACAGGTGGAAAATAGCAAACAATAATATTATACCAGGAAATCTATCAGGACCTAACCAACCACAGATTAGAGAACTACTTAGATTCTGTGACAAATTTTCACTCAATCAGCAGATATCGGAGCCAACGAGAAATGAAAATATTCTAGATCTGGTCTTTACGAGCAATGAAGACATTATCAGAGACATTACGATATCAGATACCACATACTCAGATCACAAACTCATTGAAGTGCAAACGACCATCAATACTCAGAATAGTCCTAAAACGTTGATAAAGCGAGAGGGGCTATTCAGTAAATTCAATTTTAATAATAAAAAGATAGACTGGGAGATAATAAACAGGGAACTTACAAACATTCCATGGGGAACTGTTCTAAGTAATACAAGTCCTACAGAAGGAATAGAAAAACTGACTTTAGAAGCGTATCAAGTCTGTCTGAAACATGTTCCTTTGAGGAAAGCCAGAAAGAGATCTAACGTAGAAAGAGAACGCAGACGACACTATAAACGCAGGAAAAAAATAACGGAACTGCTGATGCAGACACGAATTTCCCGTCAAAGAAGGAATAATTTAAATAGGGAGATTGAAGAAATCGAGCGGAAATTGAAACACTCATATGAAACTGAAGAAAGGCAGTTAGAACAGAAAGCAATTCAGGAAATAAAGAAAAATCCAAAATATTTCTTCTCATATGCGAAATCAAAAGCAAAAACCACTGCCAGTATTGGACCTATTCGTACAAGTGAAGGTTCATACACGGAGGATGACAAAGAAATTAGTGAAATCCTAAAAAAGCAGTATGAGGACATGTTTAGCACTCCAATAAACAACATGAAGGTGGAAGATCCAGACAATTTCTTTATGCGGGATATTCAAACCCCTGTAAATATAACTGATATAAACACGAGCGCACTGAATTTTGAAAAAGAAATTGAAAACATGCCCATGCACTCGGCCCCAGGTCCAGACTCATGGAATTCAATATTTATAAAGAAATGCAAAGTGCCGGTAGCACAGGCACTCAGTATAGTGTGGAGGAAGAGCTTGGACACGGGGGAGATACCAGATGCACTTAAAGTAGCAGACAGCCCCTCTACATAAGGGAGGGAGCAAAGCATTGGCAAAAAATTATAGACCAGTCGCACATCATAAAAGTATTTGAGAGAGTAATTAGGAGTCGGGTCACCAATTTCATGGAGACCAATGACCTTCACAACCCAGGCCAGCATGGATTTCGAGCGGGAAAATCGTGCCTCTCACAGCTACTTGAGCACTACGACAAAGTCACTGAGGCATTAGAAGAAAAACAGAATGCTGATGTGATATACACGGACTTCGCAAAGGCTTTCGATAAATGTGACCATGGCGTGATAGCACACAAAATGAAGTCAATGGGAATAACCGGTAAAGTAGGACGCTGGATACTCAGTTTTCTGTCAAACAGGACTCAGCGAGTAACGGTCAACCATATAAAATCTAGTCCAAGTGCAGTGAAAAGCTCTGTACCTCAGGGTACAGTCCTTGCACCGCTGCTTTTCCTTACTCTCATATCAGATATAGACAAAAATACAAGTCACAGCTTCGTATCATCCTTTGCAGATGACACAAAAATCAGTATGAAAATTACCTCGGCTGAGGACATTGAAAAACTTCAAGATGATATTAATAAAGTTTTCGACTGGGCATCAGAAAATAACATGATGTTTAACAGTGATAAATTCCAGGTACTCAGGTACGGTAAAAATGAGGACCTTTAACATAATACAGAGTACAAAACACAATCAAATGTACCCATAGTAGGAATGTAAAGGATTTGGGAATAATAATGTCTGACGACCTAACGTTTAAGGAGCATAACCAAGCAAATATTGCGACAGCCAGAAAAATGATAGGATGGATTACGAGAACTTTCAAATCCAGGGATCCCATCACAATGGTTGTACTCTTCAAGTCACTTGTGTTGTCCCGTCTTGAGTACTGCTCAGTACTCACTTCCCCCTTCAGAGCAGGAGAGATTGCTGAAATAGAGGGAATACAGAGAACATATACGGCACGCATAGACGCAATAAAGCACCTAAATTATTGGGATCGTCTCAAAGCCCTCCAAATGTACTCACTAGAAAGAAGACGAAAGAGATATCAAATAATATACACCTGGAAGATACTGGAGGGCCAAGTACCAAATCTACACAGTAAAATAACAACGTACTGGAGCGAACGATATGGAAGAAAATGTAGAATAGAACCAGTGAAAAGCAGAGGTGCCATAGGCACAATCAGAGAACACTGTATAAACATCAGAGGTCCGCGGTTGTTCAACGTCCTCCCAGCAAGCATAAGAAATATTGCCTGAACAACCGTGGACATTTTCAAGAGGAAACTAGATTTATTCCTCCAAGGAGTGCCGGACCAACCGGGCTGTGGTGGGTATGTGGGCCTGCGGGCCGCTCCAAGCAACAGCCTGGTGGACCAAACTCTCACAAGTCAAGCCTGGCCTCGGGCCGGGCTTGGGGAGTAGAAGAACTCCCAGAACCCCATCAACCAGGTATCAACCAGGTAACATATTAGGTACATCTGCATTAGTGCAGCTACCCTAGACTATATGAAGTGGAGTACAGTGTGTCAAAAAAGCTAACTAGGTGATGCTAAAAAAATCCCCATCACACAGGATGGTTAGTCATACAGAGGCATGTGATAAGCGGTCTGTACTGGCAGACTCCGGATGCATTTTGAGGATATCAACACCACAAGATTGAATAAGGTAGCAGTGGTAATACAAGTCCCCATCTCGCAGGATGGTTAGTCATACAGAGCCATGTGTTTAATAGCCTGCACTGGCAAATTTTGGGTATACTGTGAGGATATCTTCAAGAATACGAGAGTGAATAAAGTAATTGCAAAGCTCCAGGTACCTCATGCCAACTGGTCTGAAAGGTCTAATAACTGGGCATTCAGTGATGTAGTGCGGGAGATCGTGCCGTAGTTCCTGCTCACAGAGTTTGCAACTGGAGTGCTCAGGATTGGGAGACCCGTCACCTGCAGCCACCTGCCACAGGTAACGGTAACCCAACCTGATCCTTGCAACCACTGTGTCGCACAGTCTAGTGGACGTTTTGTGCTGTCCATAGATGTAGGTTTCAGATCTGAACAAATCATAGCTTTTTATACTAGTACTTTCAGGTCGTTGGGAGTCAGTAAGTTCTTTCCTATCAGATCTGAATGTTTGGACCAATACAGTTTTGACAGCAGAGATGGGGATACCTAGATCTAATTCAACTTTAAGATCAATTACTCTCTCTATATAGAAAATCTACGGTAAAATAACTGCTAGTTTACTTGGGTAGCTTGTCACACATAACACAAGATATTTACAAACACATGAAAGTTAATAAGTATTGCAACTTCTCGCTGAGGCTAGATGCTGCTAGTTAGCAGGTCAAGGTTAAGGTACATGAAACTCAATAACATTGATACACTAGGCTTAAACTAGATGCTGTTAAGTTAAACTAGACACAGTCTTAGTACACATAAAACTCAGGAACATTGATACACAAGCCTGCAGTTAAAGTGCATCTAAGTGAACGTGGTTAAGATGTACTCAGTTTGACTTCATTCAACTTTAACATCCCTAATGACTATTAACATCAAAGTCTCTGCAGGCGATGAGTCTACACAGTCTCCGTGGTGTAGTGGTAAGACACTCGCCTGGCGTTCCGCGAGCGCTATGTCATGGGTTCGTATCCTGGCCGGGGAGGATTTACTGGGCGCAATTCCTTAACTGTAGCCTCTGTTTAACTCAACAGTAAAATGTGTACTTGGATGAAAAACGATTCTTCGCGGCAGGGGATCGTATTCCAGGGACTTGCCCGAAACGCTACGCGTACTAGTGGCTGTACAAGAATGTAACAACTCTTGTATATATCTCAAAATCTCAAAGTCACATTAACGTGGCTGAAGTAGTTTGACCAGACCACACACTAGAAGGTGAAGGGACGACGACGTTTCGGTTCGTCCTGGACCATTCTCAAGTCGATTGTGATGAGGGATTGATTGATTGATGAAGATTAAGCCACCCAAAAGGTGGCACGGGCATTAATAGCCCGTAAGTGGTGGCCCTTTTGAGTCATTACCAGTATCAAGAGCTGATACTGGAGATCTGTGGAGGTGCGACTGCACCCTACGTGACGGGAGATGTCTCTCGTCCAGGTTTGCTATTCGATTGATTGATTGATTGATAAAGATTAAGCCACCCAGTGGGGAGCCGGTCGGCCGAGCGGACAGCACGCTGGACTTGTGATCCTGTGGTTCCGGGTTCGATCCTGGGCGCCGGCGAGAAACAATGGGCAGAGTTTCTTTTATCCTATGCCCCTGTTACCTAGCAGTAAAATAGGTACCTGGGTGTTAGTCAGCTGTCACGGGCTGCTTCCTGGGGGTGGAGGCCTGGTCGAGGACCGGGCCGCGGGGACACTAAAGCCCCGAAATCATCTCAAGATCTCAAGATAACCCAAGAGGTGGCACGGGCGTGAATAGCCCGTAAGTGGTACAATTTTTTGTTCAGTAATTCTTTTCAGTATTCTGGGGTTGCATTTAATCGTCAAGCTGTTATTGCGGGGGAGAATACTGCTTGACAGTCTTTATGAGGGTGTCCAGCTGCTGGACACCTTTGTTGACCAGGAGAGTGGCTGTGTTGATGGCTTCAGGGTGGTTACTGCAAGATTCAGGGACTCTTAAAGCTCTTCTAAGGTCGTTGGTTGCTTTACATTCCAGAAGATAGTGAAGAAAAGGCTTTTCTGTGACAGTTTGGCAGAAGATGCACTCTCTCTGTCGGGGTTCACCAATCTCCCAGTTGCATCTGTAAAATAGACGTAGTCTATATAACCTAACTGCTATTTCCCTGTGGATTCCTTTTGGGATATTTAACCTTTCTAATTTGGTTGCCTGAAGATGCCATGTTGCAGAGGGCAAACCTTCAGCTATTCTCTGGGGTGTAGGTAGGCTTTGTTGAGATGTGAGAGTTTTTTGGTGATGATGTTTTTATGTTCTCTAGGCTGTTGTTGTTGTTGTTATAGATTAAGCTACTCGGAACAAGTTCCAAGTAGCACGGGCTATGGTGAGCCCGTAACTTACCTGGCACAGGAGCGGGGCAAGAAGCACGGGCTATGGTTTGCCTCGTGGACGGGAGATGTCTCCTGTCCTCTAGACTGGGTTGAATTGTTTTATGTATCACTGGATGACGAGGTGATACAGGCAATAAATAGGCAAGAGAGAGGCGAGGAGCAAGGCAAAAAGTACGAACGGTAAGGTGTAGTAGAGAGGATAGTAGTAGGAATAAGAACTGCAGAAGGCCCATTGGTCCATACGAGGCAGCTCCTATTATAACCACCGAATGAGAAGGGGATAGTCATAGGAATAAGAAGAGGATAGCAGGGGAACGTAAGAGAAGACAATGAACAGAAAAAAAGAGAGAAGAGAGAAAGAAAATGAAAAAGAAAGAAAGATAAATGGAAGGGTAAGCTTATATTAGGTCACGTTTGTCAGAAAGATTAGAGCATTTGAGTATATACTGTGAAAGGGAAGAGTCCACAGCAACAAAGCCAGGACTCAAGTTCATGTTGGGTACATTGTGTATTAGAGCCGACTCAGCAAGATGGCGTCTGTGTAGAGTAGAGGCAGGAAAGATTATTTTGGAGGAAGACCAATCAATAGGATGATTAGAATCCCTCACATGGCAGAGGAGAGCATTGTTAGTGTCTGCAGACTTAACACTTCTCTTTGTTCTTTAAGTCTGTCATTAAGTGTACGGACAGTTTCGCCAAAGTATTGGAGAGGACAAGATGAGCAGGAAACAGAGTAGACACCAGCAGCATTAGAAGCAGGAGGAGCAGTGTGAACTAGATTGCTACGAAGTGTGTTAGTTTGTCGAAATGCGAGCTTTATGTCAAGAAGACGAAAGGTATTAGTAAAAGTTTTAAGTTCAGATATGAAGGGAAGGCATAGTACAGTGCTACTAGTGTTGGAAGCAGGTTTAGGATGAAAGAAATTTCGTTTAGCTTGAGAGTGGGCACAGTTGATGAAATGCGAAGGGTAACCAAGGCGAGAGAATGATTTGTAGATAAAGGCAATTTCAGAATCCAGAAACTGAGGGTCGCTGATGCGTAGAGCGCGGAGGAAGAGAGAGACGAGGACACTTTTCTTAACAGGAGGATGGTAGGAAAAGAAGGGAATGTACATGCCACTATACATGGGTTTGCGGAAGACAGAGAACCCGGACACAGAGCTGTGAACGTGAACGTCAAGAAAAGGAAGGAGGGAATTAGGTTCCTATTTAACTTTGAAATGGATAGAAGGGGCCAGATTGTTAAGAGAGGAGAGGAAAGGCTGGAAAAGACTAAGGTCATGAGGCCATAAAGCAAAAATGTTATCAACATAGCGAAGCCAGAGAGAGGGACGAGTATCAATAGAAGGAAGAAGAACAGTTTCGAAGTATTCCATGTAGAAATTAGCAAGAACAGGGAAGAGAGGGGAACCCATAGCGACACCTAATGTTTGAGTGTAATACTTACCGTTGAAAGAGAAAGAGTTAGATTCAACACAGAGTCTAATGAGATCGAGGAAAACGTCAGTGGGAAGCGGGAGAGGAAGAAGTCCCTCAGACGCTTTCTGTCTAAGGAAAAAGAGAACGTCATCGAGCGGAACATTAGTGAACAGAGAGTCGACATCAAGACTAAGCATCTTACAAGAGGACTGCAGGCGCAGACATTCTATCAAAGTCTCTCTTGACTCCTCAACGCAAAAGTATTTAGTACTGGTCAACTTCAAGTCACTAGATATTTAGCAACTTAAAAGACACTGGGACTCTCAAAAACTAAGTCCTTAAGGACGGGTAAAGTCAGTAATCAGTGAAAAACTATAGTCCCAAATACCTTGGCAAATGACGAAGTCCCCACGTGGACCACTTGAGACAACGAAAATGTACAAGTTATATAAAGGTAATACACATAATATGAGAATAATGAATGATCCCCAACAACTCTATAATCTTTCCCTTATATATATATGTCGTACCTAGTAGCCAGAACGCACTTCTCAGCCTGCTATGCAAGGCCCGATTTGCCTAATAAGCCAAGTTTTCCTGAATTAATATATTTTCTCTATTTTTTTTCTTATGAAATGATAAAGCTACCCATTTCATTATGTATGAGGTCAATTTTTTTTTATTAGAGTTAAAATTGGCGTAGATATATGACCGAACCTAACCAACCCTACCTAACCTAACCTAACCTATCTTTATAGGTTAGGTTAGGTTAGGTAGCCGAAAAAGTTAGGTTAGGTTAGGTTAGGTAGGTTAGGTAGTCGAAAAACAAGTAATTCATGAAAACTTGGCTTATTAGGCAAATTGGGCCTTGCATAGTAGGCTGAGAAGTGCGTTCTGGCTACTAGGTACGACATATATATATATATATATATATATATATATATATATATATATATATATATATATATATATATATATATATATATATATATATATATATATATAACTGAAAACTCACACCCCAGAAGTGACTCGAACCCATACTCCCAGGAGCAACGCAACTGGTATGTACAAGACGCCTTAATCCACTTGACCATCACGACCGGATTTTGTCCGGTCGTGATGGTCAAGTGGATTAAGGCGTCTTGTACATACCAGTTGCGTTGCTCCTGGGAGTATGGGTTCGAGTCACTTCTGGGGTGTGAGTTTTCAGTTGCATATTGTCCTGGGGACCATTCAGGCTTGTTCGCATATATATATATATATATATATATATATATATATATATATATATATATATATATATATATATATATATATATATATATATATATATATATGGTGTCTTATTTTGCTTCTCGAGAAACAAAAGAAGGTCACCACTAAAGACACCTTGCAAGCAGAACTTATTGCAGAAGGAGGAAAGTTTCGAGGTAACTACAGAAGCACCATACTGTCCCGCGAACTCAAAGCTTCGCGGGACTAAGAGCCTTCGTAAAAACAAGGAGATAGTCATTAGGAGAGGGGAAAAGACACCAATATACGCCATTCTTAAAAAAGACGAATATCGGGCAAAAATGAACCTCATACTCTCTGACCAAACTAAATTCCAAAGGGTAACGAAGGACACTACAGCCGAATTGAAAACGAAGGTCAACAGATTGATCGAAACTGTGAACGCCAAGAAATCCGGACTCCACCTGCCAAAAGTTGTTAAATACAAACCTGGGTATGCCTATGGAAATATCAAGACCCACAAGCCTGGAAACTCACTTCGGACAATCATCAGCCAGATACCCCCACCCACATACAGACTGGCTAAGCGACTCAACAGGTTGCTGATTCCTTACGTACCCTGTGCTTTCAGCTTAAAGTCTCCCAAGGAATTTGTCGACTTACTGCGCGAAGCACGGGCCACGGGGATAAGAGCCTCGTTGGATGTGGAGTCACTGTTTACCAACGTACCTGTGGACGAGACAATCGGGATGATAGCAGACAGAGTGTATCGTGACCCGGCCTGCACTCCTCTTGACATACCAGAAAGCATACTGAGGAAACTACTCCAAGCTTGTACTAAAGAGGCACCCTTCTTGAGCCCGATGGGCACATGTATGAGCAAGTAGATGGGGTCGCCATGGGTTCTTCCCTAGGTGTCCTGTTTGCGAACTTCTACATGGGCACCATCGAGCAAAGGGGTCTTAGTTGACATGGGCTTGAAACCCGCCAAATACTGCAGGTATGTTGACGACATTTTTACACAGGTACCTGATGCCAGATGTCTGCAGCAGCTGAAGGAGGCATTTGAGCAGAATTCTGTGTTGAGTTTCACGTACGAGATGGAGAACAATGGGAAGCTGCCTTTTCTGGATGTAACAGTCACGGAAAGGAGCGGAGGCTTCCATACTGCAGTCTACACCAAAGAAACAAACAAAAGAATGTGCCTCAATGCCAATAGTGACTGCCCAGACAGGTACAGGAGGAGTGTTGTCAACGCTTACATAGACCGTGCTCTCAGCCACAGCTCAGGATGGAAAGAAGTCGATGAAGAACTCTGTAGGGTAAGGCAGGTCCTAGTCAACAACGGCTTCGCTAATGGTTTCGTTAAAGACATCATAAAAAGAAAGGTAAAACGCCAAGCAACTTCTGAAGAGTCAGCCAACACAAAACTTGTACCCCCAATTAGAGTATTTTACAGGAACTTCATTTCGACGGCTCATAAAATGGAGGAAAGGGTCCTGAAAGATATTGTTGATAGAAACGTCATACCTACAGACAAAAATCAGAAAATACAATTGATAATTTATTATAAAACAAAAAAAACGGCCAATCTACTCATGAAAAACTCCCCAGACACCAAACAGAACGATTTGAAGGAGACCAACGTCGTCTATGCCTTTAAATGCCCACTTGGGGACTGTAAGCCCCAAAGAACTCAGTATATAGGCAAGACAACAACGTCTCTTTCTAGTCGACTAACAATGCATAAGCAACAGGGGACCATTAGGGAACACATAATCTCTTCTCACAACCAGACCATCACCAGAGAAATCTTAACAAACAACACAGAAATCATCGATAGGTACGGCGATAGCACTCGGCTTGACATCAGCGAGGCACTACACATCAAAAATTCAACACCAGTAATCAACAGCCAATTAATGCACAACTATATTCTACCTACTTCAAGACCCCGAACCAATATGGAAGCAGCAAGAGGAAGTATGGGCCAATAGGCCTTCTGCAGTTACTTCCATTCATATGTTCACTTATCCAATTTATACCCATTGTTTCGTGTTCTGTCTTGTGTTTGTCACCTCACCCAAAACTTTTGTACCATATCACCTCATCCAATAGAGTATAAGTACGAAGAATTTGTGTGTAAATTAAGTCATATAACGCGTTCAGGCGTCAGACAATTAAAAAATGAATTTCGGAGAATTGTTATTTTTATTACCACCGACAGTGAAGAAAAACATAAGAAATATTGAGAAGATTCGTGTTAGAATTATTAATCTTACCTTTTCGGTCATATTCAACAACAATAGTTTTCAGTCTATGACAAGTTTTCAGTCTATGACAAGTTTATATATATATATATATATATATATATATATATATATATATATATATATATATATATATATATATATATATATATATATATATATATATATATATATATATATATATATATATATATATATACACATAATATATATATATATATATATATATATATATATATATATATATATATATATATATATATATATATATATATATATATATATATATATATATATATATATATATATATATATATGACTGAAAACTCCACACCCCAGAAGTGACTCGAACCCGGACCGCCAGGAGCACATTGCAACCTACGGGAAAAACAAAAATTTAAAAACGGAAACCATATATAAAACGGAATTCAATCAGATCGAAAAAGATCGAAAAAGCAATGCAGGCGATGAGTCACAGTAACGTGGCTAAAGTATGTTGACCAGACCACACACTAGAAGGACCATTCTCAATGGTCCATTGAGAATGGACCACTGGATCATTCTCAATGGTCCAGGACGGACCGAAACGTCGTCGTCCCTTCACCTTCTAGTGTGTGGTCTGGTCAACACGAAAAAGCAATGTAAAGGATCAAGGAGTAATGTCAGAAGACCTTACCTTTATAGAACACAATAAAGTAGCTGTCACAACTGCAAGAAAAATGACAGGTTGGATAACAAGGACCTTCCAAACAAGGGATGCCATACCAATGATGATATTTTTCAAGACACTAGTGCTCTCTAGGGTGTTGCACACTAACAGCCCCATCCAGAGCCAGATAATTGCTGACTTAGAGAGCGTGTTACGTTACGGTGGACTCGTCACCACCGTCAGTAGAGTGGCAATTCTAGCACCATCTATGAGTCTGCACTCAAACTCCCCAGGAATTGGACGCTACGTAGACAACGCCATCTATTGGTTGTGGTGTGACAACGGCAAATGGCTCCAGTTTCCTGCCTTGGCCTGCCAGAGAGGTCGTTGAGGATGACCTCTGGTGAGGTGGCGGATCAAGATCAGCGCCTAGGTTGTGTTTACTAGTTGTGTTTTTTGCGGGGGTTGAGCTTTGCTCTTTCGGCCCGCCTCTCAACTGTCAATCAACTGTTTACTAACTACTTTTTTTTTTTTTTTTTTCTTCCACACCACACACACACACACCCTAGGAAGCAGCCCGTGACAGCTGACTAACTCCCAGGTACCTATTTACTGCTAGGTAACAGGGGCATTCAGGGTGAAAGAAACTTTGCCCATTTGTTTCTGCCTCGTGCGGGAATCGAACCCGCGCCACAGAATTACGAATCCTGCGCGCTATCCACCAGGCTACGAGGCCCCTACGTGCTACGTGCATAATGTCAACTCCCCAGTGAGTAAGTGTTACCTCCTGGTTTCCCCAGAGTACTGTCCAATTAACTGATGACGTGTTATGTCCACAGAGGTGACGTCTGGTGGCAGTGGTACTGAGGATGGTAGTTTTACTTTGGGCAGTTTGCGTTCTCTCAGCCTGATCCTGGAAGATGACTAAGTAAGCCGCTGCTGATCTGAAGCAGTGTGTTAGCTGCTAGTTACATAGTGTTGGAAGAGATCGTCGTACCCTGGGATTGGCTTAGGAGAGAAACGAACGACAGGGAAGTGCCTGTTGAGAAGTGCTGCTAGCCGGTCCCTAGAGACTTCTACCAGTTCGCTACCTCTTTATTGGTTGTTTTGTGACCCTTAACAGCGTGTGGCTGAGGTCCTCTACCAGCGAGTGGCTGGAGAGCGGTCATCGGGTATAGGGACCTCGTGGTATTGTGTCAGTGGGCTGACCCACGTGAAAGGTGAACTCGAGAGTGTTTCCCAGTATGGTTGGACAAGGTACTGGGCAGTGGAGGAAATGTTGGGGCTGGCGAACACTGCGTGTGAGCGCAGTGTGTAGGCAGTGTGTGAATGTACATAAGTGTAGTAATAATATATTTATTATAGTTTAAGGATTAAGTGTAAATACAATGGTGAAGGGAAGAGTGTTTTGTTCTGTAAGTGAGTGTGTGAGTTGAGCGCACTGAGCGTCGGTACAGTATCTCGCAAGTGTCTGCTCTAGACCACACTTGAAAGTAGACTCTGGTTAATGTTTGCTATTGCTGCTTATATGCCCGGGCAACGCCTCACCTCATTCATCTCCAAAGGTTGACAGGAATATTAACAAAGCATTTGGAGCGAGTATATTATTGGGATAATCTACTCGCTACAGAACTCCCCCTCCCAGGGGATGAAAGGAAAAATACTTGATCAAGGAACTTAGCTGGTCGGCGAATTGTACGCCCTGCTCGCGTTACATAACCATCAAAGTTAACTTCCTCCTCTTCGCTGATGTCATCTAACTGGGGTCGTAGGGTGGGAGGTCGCACAGGATCGTCCGTCGTCGTAGGAGGCGGTGCTGCTGGTAACTGTGGTCGAAAAGTGAACTGCGTAGTCGGCGGATGTCTCTGGATTTAGCAGTGTCGTAGACGTTGAGACGAAGCCTGGAGCAGAGCAGAGAGCTGAGTGAGGCCGGAGTCGTGGAGCTCTATGTGGGAGAGCGTGGCAGCTCGATTGAGAATTGTGAGTGTCTAAACTCGGGGAGCGAGAGCGTGGCGGCTCGATGCGGTCGTAGTCTGCTGTCTGCTCTGTGTCGAAGCTGTAGCGTCTTGGGTTGATGAGTACTACATTGTTGACTGTGGAAATTGTAGTCTGGTACCAAAAGATGTAGGCAGTGTGTGGACAAGCTCGGTGTAGCAGGAGAGAAGAATGTGCATAATTGTTGCGTCCTCGGGTCGCTGGTGGAGCATTTAGATCCGGGGCAGATGGGCTCGGGCACCAGGACATTAGGAGGTAATGTAGGCACGTAATTAGGACAACGAGGTAATCACATCTAGAGCTGAATTGTCCTGAAGGCGACGAAGTGTCGGAAACGCAAGCTGTAAGTCCTGTACTGCGCAAAGGGCTTGAGTCGGCCGAGTATCAAAATGCAGTGAACGTGTAGATGAATCTGATGACAGAGCAGCTGTCGTGGGCGTAGGACAAGCAGTGCCCTGGCAGCGACGGAGAGTTGGCAGGACATGCTGTAGATTCAACATTGATGTAATCCTCAACAATGATGTAATCATTGATGAGGCTGTCAGATGAGTGAGTAACGATCGTGGAGCAGCAAGCCGTAGTAGATGAAAATGCAGAGATGGACGCGATGAAAATCATAGCTGTGGCGAGGGTGTTGGCAGTGTTCCATCACAGCAAACAGTAGCAGTAGAGGTCCAGTGAGAGTCCATGTTGTAGTCCATCGTGGCTGGGTATCGTCGAAACTTCGTGAAGGTCGAAAATAGCCTCCATCTGCATGAACCAAAATTCTGGCTCATCTGCGTTGTATGCTGGAAACCTGGTAGATAAATCCATGACGAAGATCTAGTTTGTGACTAGGTGTTCTTTTTCACTCACTGGGTCACCAATGTAAGTGAGTGTGTGAGTTGAGCGCACTGAGCGTCGGTACAGTATCTCGCAAGTGTCTGCTCTAGACCACACTTGAAAGTAGACTCTGGTTAATGTTTGCTATTGCTGCTTATATGCCCGGGCAACGCCTCACCTCATTCATCTCCAAAGGTTGACAGGAATATTAACAAAGCATTTGGAGCGAGTATATTATTGGGATAATCTACTCGCTACAGTTCATTCCCCCGACTTGGGGTCGGATACAACAAACAAGGTTCATCCATCAAGAACCTGGTTAATGGTCCATAGTGACCGTAACAGCGTGCAAAGATCCTTTACTGCTAGAATGCGCTCAGTAATTTATATACATTATTGAGGCAGATTAAAAGTTCTAAATCTGTTTTCGCTAGAGCGCAGGCGGGAGAGATATATAATAATCTACACGTGGAAGATAATCTAGGTACTGGTTCTAAATCTAAACACGGAGATTGCATCACATATAACCAGTAGGCATGTCAGACTGTGCAAAATATCCCCGTTGAAAAGCAGAGGTGCAACAAGTACTCCGAGAGAGATCAACATCAGAGGCCCGAGACTGTTCAACACGCTTCCACTACACATAAGGGACATAACTGGCCGACCCCTCACAGTGTTCAAGAGAGAACTATCAACATCAGAGGCCCGAGACTGTTCAACACGCTTCCACTACACATAAGGGACATAACTGGCCGACCCCTCACAGTGTTCAAGAGAGAACTATCAACATCAGAGGCCCGAGACTGTTCAACACGCTTCCACTACACATATGGGACATAACTGACGGACCCCTCACAGTGTTCAAGAGAGAACTATCAACATCAGAGGTCCGAGACTGTTCAACACGCTTCCACTACACATAAGGGTCATAACTGGCCGACCCATCAGTGTTCAAGAGAGAACTTAAGAAGCACCTCCAAAGAATACCTGATCAACCAGGCTGTGATTCATACGTCAGGCTGCGAGCAGCCGCGTCCAGACTATCACCTGGTTGACCAGACGACCAACCGGGAGGCCTAGTCGGAGACCGGACCGCGGGGCCTACAATCCCTGGAACTTCCATCTCCACAAGGTAGTTATTTGTTTTATGTGGTGATAGGAGAGGAAGACTACATCTATGAGTAATGGAAGATTAGAAAGCACGGAACACACACACACCTCATAGGGGCCTCGTAGCCTGGTGGATAGCGCGCAGGAGTCGTAATTCTGTGGCGCAAGTTCGATTCCCGCACGAGGCAGAAACAAATGGGCAAAGTTTCTTTCACCCTATGCCCCTGTTACCTAGCAGTAAATAGGTACCTGGGAGTTAGTCAGCTGTCACGGGCTGCTTCCTGGGGGGTGTGTGTGTGGTGTGGGAAAAAAAAAGTAGTTAGTAAACAGTTGAGAGGCGGGCCGAAAGAGCAAAGCTCAACCCCCGCAAACACAACTAGGTGAATACACACCAGCAGGACGTAACAGTCAAGTAGGACAGTTTAGCAAGTCTTAATGATTAAGGTAAGTGTTTTCCACGTGCAGTGGGCTAGGCTAAATTATTTTATTTATAGAATAGAAGTGAGGACCTGCTAGAAAACGGAGAGGGTAGTGGAGGAAGTTATGGGTTCACTGCTAATGTAAGGAATTAAAGCCCTCTGGAGGTCAGCTCTGGTATTACTAGGGAAAAGTACGACCCTTGACCGTACGATTGTATGGTCAAGGCCAGTTGGTGAGAGTTATGATATCTTATCTGCTCCCTTGGAGCAGTTTTAGCATTACAAGAACGGTCAGGTGACCAGTTAGTTCTGAAGCATTTAAAAGGTGAAAGTACAGAAATTCATTGAGCATAGATTTCATGTCAATGAAAGAGTCGCGGTTGTTAATGAATGGTATTTCAAAACTATGTTAGCCATATACCTCACTCACCATTGATAATCCTTCACCACCAACACTTAAACTGGACAGAACATCACATACCTTTACCTTTGAAGAACACAAAGAAGACCTGGAATCTTTCCCTTGTCTTCTTAATCATATCTAGTGCTAACTTGAATCAATTTATAACTCCTCAGTCTACCATTGTTACATCATTCGTTACAACAGAGAGGCAGAAAATAGGTATATTTCCACTGCCAGCCGAGATATTTTTGAATGAAGATGCTGGAGTTTGACGCTCTTCTGCATGAGAAGTTACCTGGTTGATACCTGGTTGATGGGGTTCTGGGAGTTCTACTCCCCAAGCCCGGCCCGAGGCCAGGCTCGACTTGTGAGAGTTTGGTCCACCAGGCTGTTGCTTGGAGCGGCCCGCAGGCCCACATACCCACCACAGCCCGGTTGGTCCGGCACTCCTTGGAGGAATAAATCTAGTTTCCTCTTGAAAATGTCCACGGTTGTTCCGGCAATATTTCTTATGCTTGCTGGGAGGACGTTGAACAACCGCGGACCTCTGATGTTTATACACTTCACTTTATTCACTTCCACTTCTTTAGTTCCACTTCTTTATTCACCATATACTGTCTAGTTCAGTTTACCACGACTTCCTGAACGAGACGTGGTGCTGAAAGAGCTCGGGTAAACACGTAGTTGAGAACATCTTTACACTGTTATTTTCTTCAGGACATTTTGTCCAAATTGCCTGTTTCACGCTTTTGGTGTGGGAAACAAGTGGGCCAGGACATATAGCGATTACCTCCAAGGGCACTATTGTCTCCTAGTCCTGTTGCTTCTGCTGTTATTCCACCATAAATCAAGACATTTGCCAAATCATACATCAGTATGACCCAGCATACAACACCCCATGACCAATGAGAATTTTCCTTTATCTTTCCTAATTTTAGAGTATATGTCTCATTACGCTAACGTGTAAAATATAAACCGTTCTAGCGTGTTAACGAGTCAGACAGGCGTCTGTAACCAGAGGTGAGGAGGAAACATTAAATTATTCCCCGCAGATTATTGAGGCGTGCGCGTCCGTGGAGCGCCGGCGGGCCAGCACTCTAACGCGTAAATGGCCGGACTGGACAGGTGCTTAACCCAAGTTAAACGCTAGTCTGCCGTGCCTCTTCATGCTCCTCCACTGCTGGTACACCAGTTAGGCGCTCAGGACCGTGCGTTTGATGGTGCAGTTAGCGAAATGCTGGAACGAGTCCCGTCTTGGCAAGGGCTTCAACGTCTCATCGGGTAGTCAAGTGTTTTTTTTTTAAGCTGGGTAGAACTGAGTGAGGTGTTGGAGAGGAATTAGCCTAGTTGTGGGTAATATGTTCGCTTGGTAGTTAAGAGGAGCGAGAGGTTTGGGGAACGAGGTTGGTTTGAGCAATGTGGGCTACCACTGGGCCACCTCACTGCTGGTAGACAATGCTGCTACCCGGCCACCTCACTGCTGGTAGACAATGCTGCTACCCGGCCACCTTGCTGCTGGTAGACAATGCTGCTACCCGGCCACCTTGCTGCTGGTAGACAATGCTGCTACCCGGCCACCTCACTGCTGGTAGACAATGCTGCTACCCGGCCACCTCACTGCTGGTAGACAATGCTGCTACCCGGCCACCTCACTGCTGGTAGACAATGCTGCTACCCGGCCACCTCACTGCTGGTAGACAATGCTGCTACCCGGCCACCTCACTGCTGGTAGACAATGCTGCTACCCGGCCACCTCACTGCTGGTAGACAATGCTGCTACCCGGCCACCTTGCTGCTGGTAGACGGGGTTCAGAGGAAACAAGCCGTCAAAGGTTGAGGAAAGATGTACACGCTCGTAAGTACTTGCGTAACTGCTTCGTGAATCCGTCCCCTGGACTTGATCTGGTTTACCTCAGTTTGAGTGGTTGCGGGAGCGAACTAGAGTGTTGTTGTTCGTGCCGACGACAAGTCACAATAACGTGGTTGAAGATGGGACGACCCATCTCCTCCACAGGTGAGGGTCGTAACCTCACCTGTGAGGTTACTCACAGGTGAGTAACATATGCATAGTATGTTAATAAAAAACAATATTAATTTCAATTTTGAATAAACCGTATGTTAAAATTGATGAATGTGCCTTTAGGGTCGACCGCTGGATTGAATGGGCTTGGTGTGTGGGGGGGGGGGGGGGGGGGAGACGGGTTGCATTATAATTCGTTTTGTCGTGGGACATGCAGCCTGTGAATGTATATACATTAGGCTGGTATCGACCCCTCTTCCCAAGGTCTAACTACTGACCCTCTCCAGGATCCAATCCCACAAAAGTTGACTAACTCCCCGTTACTTAATTACTGTTAGGTAGGGGTGAATTAGGTGAACAGATGCATTAGGTAAAAGAAATGTCACCCATCCCCGACCATTTTCGTCCCGCCCGGGATTCCGGATTATGAGTCGAGAACGAATACAACTTGAAGTGGGAGTTAAAGATTCAGCCTCTGAAGTATGTGGAGTTTTAGTTCATTTATAGCTAAAAGTTCATTTATAGCTAAAAGTTCATTTATAGCTAAAAGTTCATTTATAGCTAAAAGTTCATTTATAGCTAAAAGTTCATTTATAGCTAAAAGTTCATTTATAGCTAAAAGAAACAAAACTTAGTATATTATTCCAAAAGAAATAGAGTTAGTATAAATGGGGTTAAGTCAGAGTGGGATAATGTTGTTAGTGGAGTACCTCAGGGCTCTGTCCTGGGACCTCTGTTGTTTATATTATATATAAATGATTTAGATTCAGGTTTGAGTAACAACATCTGTAAATTTGCAGTCGATACAAAAATCGGTAGGGAAATTAACACGAAGAAATCACAAATCACTATCACTTCAAGATGATCTAAATAGGGTTTTGGAATGGTCAAAAGATTGGCAGATGCAGTTTAATGCAGATAAATGTAAAGTTCTGAGGCTAGGTAATAATGATAGAGTTACAAGATACGAGCTAGATGGTGTTGAGATTGCGAAGTCGGATTGCGAAAGGGATCTGGGAGTTATGATTAGTAAGAATTTAAAACAAAAGGATCAATGCCTGAATATCCATAATAAGGCAAATAGGACACTGGGATTTATTAATCGAAGCGTTAGTAACAAGACACCTGGTGTGGTTCTTCAGCTATATCTTGCTCTGGTTAGGCCCCATTTAGATTATGCAGTTCAGTTTTGGTCGCTGTACTATAGAATGGATATAAATTCACTTGAACGTGTCCAGCGTAGGATGACTAAGTTAGTTCCCCATATTAGAAATCTTTCATATGAAGAAAGATTAACAAAGCTTAACTTGCATTCACTGGAAAGGCGAAGAGTTGTAGGGTTGACATGATAGAGGTTTACAAGTAGATGAATGGGATAACATAACAAAGGGGATATTAATAGGGGTATTAAAAGTATCAACACAAGACAGAACACGAAACAATGGGTATAAATTGGATAAGTTTAGATTTAGGAAAGACTTGGGTAAATACTGGTTCGGTAACAGGGTTGTTGATTTACATAAGAACAAAGGTAACTGCAGAAGGCCTATTGGCCCATACGAGGCAGCTCCAATCTATAACCACTCAATCCCACTCATATACATGTCCAACCCGCGCTTGAAACAATCGACGGACCCCACCTCCACCACGTTACGAGGTAATTGGTTCCACAAATCAACAACCCTGTTACCGAACCAGTATTTACCCAAGTCTTTCCTAAATCTAAACTTATCCAATTTATTCCCATTGTTTTGTGTTCTGTCTTGTGTTGATACTTTTAATACCCTATTAATATCCCCTTTGTTATGTCCATTGTGACGGAGTTCCCCCCCCTTATAATTCTCCCACGCCTGCAGTAAGAGTCATGTCTGCTTTTCCCAAGCGTTCTCTACGTTGCAGGCTACAATTTGATATATGGGAGAGAGTGAAGTGTTCTCGGAGAGCCGAGAAATTTGTGAAATAGTGATATTTTGGCCTGTGGTATAGGCCCTTTAGGGAGCCAAGATGGCGCTTACCTCTCTGATCTCCCGCCAAAACCGTGTGACGTCAGTGGCACCGGATTGGTCACCGACAGCAGTGTGGCACCGGGAGCCAATGAAAACCTCCCGTGGCGAAAGTGACGTCACGAAGGAAGGGGGTCCGGCCAGCGCGCCGGGCTGGCGCCAGCAGTCAGACACGACACGTCATAGAGGTCGGACGTGCGACGAGTGGTCCTGTCTGTCGGACAGCTGTTTCCCACTACCGTGGATTTACGCGTCGCCTGAAGTCCGCCAGTACTCTGAGAAGTCTTCCCTAGTTCATGTGTTGAACCAGAAGAGGGAATTGACGGTTATTTGAGCAACAAGTGCTCCAGTCAGGTACTGTGCCAGTAGCAGTGAAGCCGTGCAGTGACGTATGTTGACGCCTGTGGCAATTCACCAGTTCGTGACAGCGTAGTGGCTGACAGAGCCACTGGGTAGCTGAGGAAGAGAGGACTATTTGGGGAAACCGAACGACTGTAGCTGAGACGTAGGCGACAGCCGTTGCTGGGAGAAGACGACGGCCAGGAGACCGACTCCAACCTCCAAGAAGTTAAGAAGGAGGACGGACCTGCAGTGAGGAGGCACGGAGACGACGCGCTAAACGGTGGGACGACGAGAGGCTCTGGTAGGACACGACGACGTGTAGTGTGGGGGCGTTCCCGACACGAGGACCAGGAGCTACATCTCGACTCTCATCGGAGGATAGGGTGAAGTAGGTGGTTCTAGTTCCCTCCCCATTCCCCTTTAGTTAGCTATATTATTTGGCTATATTATCTAGCCCGAAGATTTTATATGTCGTGAGCAAGTCTCACCTATGTCACGGTAAAGCACCAGTGTGCTAGACAGTACTATCAAGAGTACTTGTAATATTCATGTTGATGATTGGTGTGTACAGGCACCAGGAACCAGTGATAAATTTACTGTGTTGTGTATATCTTTCTATAGATTTTTGATATGAACATATAGTGGTAAATTATATATAATATTATGCCAGTATGTGGAGGTTAGGCTATGTGCCCAGAAACTATTTATTTTCCATGTATTGATGACTGATTTATATACCATATATATGTCTATGTTCATTCAGTGAATAATCATTTGCGAGTACAGTGAATCATTGCGTTATCGCCCACGAGAGAAAGTACTGAAAACTCCCGTGTTAATATTTCATTATATATTGTTGGATAAATAACAGTGTAAGACCATTACAGTGAATCATTGTAGAATTGATTGTAGAAAAGACTGTTTGAGCCCGAGTACAGTGTAACTAAGTAATTCGGTTTATTTGTGCCAATATAGAGTGTGCGAGTTTCTAGTAATATTGGAGAATTTAAAGAAACCGCGCGCGTGAATCTAGCAAACAAGCAAATTTCGCGCGGAGAGTCCATTGCGATCAGCTGTTCTTGACACTTGATGAGGAGGGGAGAGTGTTGCCCTCTAGCGGTCACATAATATCCGTGGGAATTACCGGCCGAGTCAGGATCAGTTGATTTATGATTATTGTGTGGCCTTGTGACATCTTTCATACATTTTAAGTAAAATACAAAACTCTCTTTGTGTTTTTATCATCCCCTCCATTGATCTTGTGGCTATACTATACCTGTAAGCATAGAGTGATAACAATAAGTACCTGCCTGATTCCTGATCTTTGAGTGTGACCTTGCCAAGGCTACCACTGAATACACCAGTCCACTGAGGGTGTTACTGGCCACCTTAAACACCAGTTGGCGATCTTGTGTTTAACCGTAGAGCCCTATTGTTGGGGAGGGCGCACGACAGTCGAGGTGAACGAGTCGTGTTCTCACTCTTTCTTAATAAGAGGCCGTTAAGATTGACTGGGAGACTCTCCTGGCGTGCAGTGGCGCCGTGAGGATCGAGGGAAGACCCGCAGGGCTACGGTGAGTTACCTTGAGCGTAACTATTGCTCACCCCAGAGTAAGGGTAGAGAATAATAGAGAGGTGAAACCCCCAACACCATTCATAAGAACATAAGAACAAAGGTAACTGCAGAAGGCCTATTGGCCCATACGAGGCAGCTCCTATTCTATAACCACCCAATCCCACTCATATACTTGTCCAACCCGAGCTTGAAACAATCGAAGGACACCACCTCCACCACGTTACGCGGCAATTGGTTCCACAAATCAACAACCCTGTTACTGAACCAGTATTTACCCAAGTCTTTCCTAAATCTAAACTTATCCAATTTATACCCATTGTTTCGTGTTCTGTCTTGTGTTGATATGTTTAATACCCTATTAATATCCCCCCTGTTATGTCCATTCATCCACTTGTAAACCTCTATTATGTCACCCCTAACTCTTCGCCTTTCCAGTGAATGCAACTTAAGCTTTGTTAATCTTTCTTCATATGAAAGATTTCTAATTTGGGGAATTAACTTAGTCATCCTACGTTGGACATGTTCAAGTGAATTTATATCCATTCTATTTCCCATTTAGACTATGCAGTTCAGTTTTGGTCGCCATATTATAGAATGGATATAAATTCACTTGAACGTGTCCAGCGTAGGATGACTAAGTTAATTCCCCAAATTAGAAATCTTTCATATGAAGAAAGATTAACAAAGCTTAAGTTGCATTCACTGGAAAGGCGAAGAGTTAGGGGCGACATGATAGAGGTTTACAAGTGGGTGAATGGACATAACAAAAGGGATATTAATGGGGTATTGAAAGTATCAACACAAGACAGAACACGAAACAATGGGTATAAATTGGATAAGTTTAGATTTAGGAAAGACTTGGGTAAATACTGGTTCAGTAACAGGGTTGTTGATTTGTGGAACCAATTGCCGCGTAACATTGTGGAGGTGGGGTCCCTCGATTGTTTCAAGCGCGGGTTGGACAAGTATATGAGTGGGATTGGGTGGTTATAAATAGGATCTGCCTCGTGTGGGCCAACAGGCCTTCTGCAGTTGCCTTTGTTCTTATGTTCTTATGTTCTATAATACGGCGACCAAAACTGAACTGCATAATCTAAATGGGGCCTAACCAGAGCAAGATATAGCTTAAGAACCACACCAGGTGTCTTGTTACTAACGCTTCGATTAATAAATCCCAGTGTCCTATTCGCCTTATTACGAACATTCATGCATTGATCCTTTTGTTTTAAATTCTTACTAATCATAACTCCCAGATCCCTTTCGCAATCCGACTTCGCAATCTCAACACCATCTAGCTCGTATCTTGTAACTCTATCATCATTACCTAGCCTCAGAACTTCACATTTATCAGCTTTAAACTGCATTTGCCAATCCTTTGACCATTTCAAAACCCATTTTTCATTTTGATTTGTAATATCTTTCCAGCCGGCAATTGACACCAAGTGCCCTCGACATCCATTCATTTCCCACTCCCATTCTTGGAAGAATGCCACATATGATCGGGATTCCTCCCTTGCTCCTAACTAATTCAATGGCTGTCCTGAATCTCTGTATTAGTTCCTCACTCCTAACTCGCCCAACATCATTACCCCCTGCACTAATACTAATAATGGGTTTGTTCCCATTTCCCGTCATAATATCATTCATGTTTTCAACAATATCACCAATTCCAGCTCCCGGATAGCAAACCCTTAATCTGTTCTCCGTATCTCTGGCACAAAACGTTCTGTCTAAATACCTCACCTGGGAATCTCCCACAACCAAAATTCGCTTCGGTACCGCCCTAACTTTCTGAGCAACCTGAGGGGCCTGCGCTCCTCCGCTCCTCGCTGATTTCCTCGTTGCAGGCGCACTACAGCACTCGTCCTCCAACACGGCAAATGAATTTGCCGTCGTTAGGGCGTCTGTAGGCGGCCTTGTCAAGGTCTTCTTAAGACCCCTGTCTTTCACTACTCTCCACGATGAGGTCTCGTCAACACTGGTCTCCTCCTTCGTTTCCTCTCGAAGTCTCAGCCGTCGTACCTCCTCCCGCAGGGAATCCATCTCTGCTCTCAGAGCTCCAACCAAACTCACCAAATCATTCACTAATCCTTCCATTATTGCAATAATAATGTCACTCCAGATCTCCAGCTAACACAACCTCTCACAATTTAGAGGTTTAATAATCAGATTTAGCATAGAATGGAATAGACCTGTAGGAGAAAATTCTGTTAAAGTGCCAGATTTTCGAAAAGCTGATTTTAATAGCCTAAGAATTTTTTAGGTCAAACTGATTGGAATGACATGGGTATGGGGTGTGGGCCGGTCTTGGAGCGAGCATGAACCCAGCGATAGGTGACGTAAATGGGGATTTCGATGTGGATTCAATATATAACTTATTTAAGAATATTCTAAACAAAGCACAGGAACGTAGTATACCACACAAATTGAATAGATCGAATACTAATGACCCAAAGTGGATAACAAAGAATTTGAAGAACCTTATAGGTAAAAAGAGAGCTTGGTACAAAAGGATGAAAAATGGGGAGTTCACTTTAGAACAGGAATTCGTACAACTGGTTAGAAATGTTAAAAAAGAGATAAGGAAAGCAAAAAGAAACTATGAAGTTCGCATAGCAGGGCAAGCAAAGACAAATCCTGAAGGGTTTTTTCAGTTATATCGAACTAAGACTAGGGAAAGGATAGGTCCATTAAAAACTGAGACAGGTCAAATAACAGATAGTGATGAAGAGATGAGTAGTATTTTTAATAAATATTTTGTATCTATATTTACTAAAGAAGAACTTAACAATATGCCTTCAGCCGAACAAGTCTATGTGGGTGGGGACGAGGACAGGTTGATGAGTTTAGCAGTTACCAGGGAGGATGTTCTTAAACAAATAGTAAAACTCAAACCAAACAAATCCCCAGGGCCGGATGAAGTGTTTGCCAGGGTGCTTAAAGAATGCAAAGAGGAGCTTTGTGACTCACTGTCAACCATATTTAATAAATCAATAGAGTCAGGCAGAGTGCCAGAGTTTTGGAAAGTTGCTAATGTGATACCAGTTTTTAAGAAAGGAGATAGATCACTTGCGTCTAACTATCGACCAATTAGCCTAACGTCTATTGTGGGAAAGTTACTCGAATCTATAATAGCAAATATAATTCGTCTTCATCTTGAAAAACATAAATTAATAATTGAGTCGCAACATGGTTTTATAAATGGCCGTTCATGTTGAACAAATTTGTTATCTTTTTATTCTAGCATAGTTGAGGCAGTTGATAGTGGTAAGGATTGTGATGTTGTGTACCTTGACTTTAGCAAAGCTAAAGTCACAGTGCCACATGAAAGACTGATTAAAAAGATAGTCTCATGGTATTGGGGGTGCAATATTAAGCTGGATTAGGGCATGGCTATTCCAAAGGAAACAGAGAGTTAGTATAAATGGAGTCAAGTGAGAGTGGGAAAATGTTGTAAGTGGAGTGCCTCAATGCTCTGTCCTTGGACCTCTGTTGTTTATAATATATATAAATGATTTAGATTCAGGTTTGAGTAGCAACATTTGCAAATTTGCCGATGATACGAAAATCGGTAGAGAAATTAATTCATAAGAACATAAGAACAAAGGTAACTGCAGAAAGCCTATTGGCCCATACGAGGCAGGTCCTATCTATAACCATCCAATCCCACTCATATACATGTCCAAACCGTGCTTGAAACAATCGAGGGACCACCTCCACCATGTTAAAGTATGCTTAACTTCCTTCCTGGACATATGGCGGCCTCCGTATTATAAACGTATTTCTGGTTATGTGGGCATTCTGTAGATACCCAACATGCCAGTTTATTATCCAGGGTTAACAGAGATAGGGCCTTGTGCACGTAGTTCGGTGCACTGTGCACTGCAATGAGCCATTCAAGTCAGCTGTGGGAGAATCTTGAGAAACCATATTCTCACACCAGGTAATTACTCCTTTGTCCTTATCTTATAAATATAATAAATGTTTCCTCTGATATAGCTGTCACATATATAGGATTCCTGCTTTACAACTAGTGCCCCTTGACAGGTGTAGAAGAAGCAGTACAGTTACTTGGTACCCCAGTACATGGTGGATTGCCAGTCTCAACTACGAGGATTATTTGGTGTCATCATCAACTTTCGAGGGGGTCCCTCGAAATTCGGAGGAGGACTCACTATCACTTCAAGTTGATCTAGATAGGGTTTTGAAATGGTCAAAGGATTGGCAGATGCAGTTTAATGCTGATAAACGTAAAGTTCTGAGGCTAGGTAATGATGATAGTTACAAGATACGAGCTAGATGGTGTTGAGATTGCGAAGTCGGATTGCGAAAGGGATCTGGGAGTTATGATTAGTAAGAATTTAAAACAAATTCAAAGGATTGAATTCTGCCTTTGAATTCTGCCAAACATCTGCCAAAGGATTGGCAGATGCAGTTTAATGCTGATAAATGTAAAGTTCTGAGGTTAGGTAATGATGATAGAGTTACAAGATACGAGCTAGATGGTGTTGTGATTGCGAAGTCGGATTGCGAAAGGGATCTGGGAGTTATGATTAGTAAGAATTTAAAACAAAAGGATCAATGCATAAATGTTCGTAATAAGGCAAATCGGACACTTGGATTTATTAATCGCAGCGTTAGTAACAAGACACCTGGTGTGGTTCTCAAGCTATATCTTGCTCTAGTTAGGCCCCATTTAGATTATGCAGTTCAGTTTTGGTCGCCATATTATAGAATGGATATAAATTCACTTGAACGTGTCCAGCGTAGGATGACTAAGTTAATTCCCCAAATTAGAAATCTTTCATATGAAGAAAGATTAACAAAGCTTAAGTTGCATTCACTGGAAAGGCGAAGAGTTAGGGGTGACATGATAGAGGTTTACAAGTGGATGAATGGACATAACCGGGGGGATATTAATAGGGTATTAAAAGTATCAACACAGGACAGAACACGAAACAATGGATATAAATTGGATAAGTTTAGATTTAGGAAAGACTTGGGTAAATACTGGTTCAGTAACAGGGTTGTTGATTTGTGGAACCAATTGCCGCGTAACATTGTGGAGGTGGGGTCCCTCGATTGTTTCAAGCACGGGTTGGACAAGTATATGAGTGGGATTGGGTGGTTATAGAATAGGAGCTGCCTCGTATGGGCCAATAGGCCTTCTGCAGTTACCTTTGTTCTTATGTAAAAGGATCAATGCATGAATGTTCGTAATAAGGCGAATAGGACACTGGGATTTATTAATCGAAGCGTTAGTAACAAGACACCTGGTGTGGTTCTTAAGCTATATCTTGCTCTGGTTAGGCCCCATTTAGATTATGCAGTTCAGTTTTGGTCGCCGTATTATAGAATGGTTATAAATTCACTTGAACGTGTCAAGCGTTGGATGACTAAGTTAATTCCCCAAATTAGAAATCTTTCATATGAAGAAATGTTGTTGTTTTAGATTAAGCTACTCAGAACAATAGGTTCCAGTAGCACGGGCTGTGGTGAGCCCGTAAGTGGAGGCTCTTTGGAGCAATTATCTGTATCAGTGGCTGATACTAGAGATCAGGCGACGGATGGGGGTCTTCATGATGGTTTTCAGCCTGGAGGGCTGGCTATACCAGTTATGGAGCTGGTGGGGTTAGTGTAGATTTCGACTCTAGGTTTTCCGTTTTTTCTTTGCCTGCGACTTTGGCTGAGCAGTGCTGTCGTTAGAGTTTGGTGACGTGGCCTCCATGAGGAAGTCTTGAACCGTGTAGGTGTCGTATTTGTGATGCGTCGGTGGAGCTCCTACTATGATTTCCTCGTCTGAGGAGTCCGTAACCTCCGTAGTGGGCGTTTTTGTCTTTCAACTCGCAGCCTTAGGTAGGTTTAGGTGTCGTTGATTGGTGGTTGTAGCTATTTGTAGTGGTGGTTGTAGTTTAGTGGTGTTGATTGGTGGTTGTAGCAACGAAGAGAAAGGAAGCGCAGGCCCCTCAGAAAGTAAAGGTACCTAAGCAAACATTAGTTGTGGGAGATTCCCAGATAAGGTATTTGGATAGTGCGTTTTGTGCTAGAGATAGGGGGAACAGGTTAAGGGTTTGCTATCCCGGAGCTGGCATTGGTGATATTATAAACAACATGAATGATATTATGGCTGGTAATGGGAACAATCCCATTATTTGCATTAGCGTGGGAGGAAATGATGTTGGTCGAGTTAGGAGTGAGGAACTGATTCAGAGGTATAAAACAGCCATAGAATTAGTTAGGAGCAAGGGAGGAATCCCGATCATATGTGGCATTCTTCCAAGAAAGGGAGTGGGAAATGAATGGATATCGAGGGCACTTGGTGTCAATTGCCGGCTGGAAAGATATTGCAAATCAAATGCAATATCTTTCATAGACAACTGGGAACACTTCTATGGAAGAAATGAAATGTATGCTCGTGATGGGGTGCATCTATCGAGAGCTGGGGTTGTTGCTGTTGCGAACTCGTTGGAAGAAGTGGTTAGAGGTGTTTGTTTGGGTTTAAACTGTTAGTAGATAGAGGTATGGGAATTGATTTGGAGGAAGGAGGTAATAAAAGTATGTGTTTGTGGGAGAAAGGAATTGGCAAAACGATCAGGGAAAGAGAAGGTCCACAAAATAACAATTCACTTAGGGTATATTACACTAACAGTAGAAGTCTAAGAAATAAAATTAACGAATTAAATGCTCTTGTCTGCACAGAAAAAACTATTAGCTGAATATCAAATATACGGATTTAAACTATTTCACACAGATAGATATATTAGACGAGGAGGTGGAGTAGCCATATATGTTAGGGACAATTTGAAATGTAGTCTCAAAGAGGGAATCAAAACAGAGCCACACACAGAAACTATTTGGATAGAATTAAACGAAAAAGCTAATAATATTATAATAGGAGTAATATATAGGCCACCAAATTTAGACAGAATGGAAGCAAAGCACCTATGGGATGAAATATCTAGAGCATCTAGATCTTACAGTATTTATGTCATGGGTGACTTTAATTTTAGCGGAATAAACTGGTTGAACAAAACAGGGAATAGTGAAGCAGAAGATTTTCTAGAATTAATTGACGATTGCTTTCTTACGCAACACATTAAGGAACCAACACGGGAAAATAATATTTTAGATTTAGTGTTAACTAACAGGGAAACGCAAATTAATGACATCGAAATAGGGAGTGAGCTAGGGAACAGTGATCACAAAGAAATCAGATTTAGCATAGAATGGAATAGACCAGTAGGAGAAAATTCTGTTAAAGTGCCAGATTTTCGAAAAGCTGATTTTAATAGCCTAAGAAATTTTTTGGGTCAAATTGATTGGAAAGTCTTGGGTATGGGGTGTGGGCCGGTCTTGGAGCGAGACATGAACCCAGCGATAGGTGACTTAAATGGGGATTTCGATGTGGATTCAATATATAACTTATTTAAGAATATTCTAAACAAAGCACAGGAACGTAGTATACCATACAAATTGAATAGATCGAATACTAATGACCCAAAGTGGATAACAAAGAATTTGAAGAACCTTATAGGTAAAAAGAGAGCTTGGTACAAAAGGATTAAAAATGGGGAGGTCACTTTAGAACAGGAATTCGTACAACTGGTTAGAAATGTTAAAAAAGAGATAAGGAAAGCAAAAAGAAACTATGAAGTTCGCATAGCAGGGCAAGCAAAGACAAATCCTAAAGGTTTTTTTCAGTTATATCGTACTAAGACTAGGGAAAGGATAGGTCCATTAAAAACTGATACAGGTCAAATAACAGATAGTGATGAAGAGATGAGTAGTATTTTTAATAAATATTTTGTATCTGTATTTACTAAAGAGGAACTTAACAATATGCCTTCAGCCGAACAAGTCTATGTGGGTGGGGACGAGGACAGGTTGACGAGTTTAGCAGTTACCAGGGAGGATGTTCTTAAACAAATAGTAAAACTCAAACCAAACAAATCCCCAGGGCCGGATGAAGTGTTTGCCAGGGTGCTTAAAGAATGCAAAGAGGAGCTTTGTGACCCACTGTCAACCATATTTAATAAATCAATAGAGTCAGGCAGAGTGCCAGAGTTTTGGAAAGTTGCTAATGTGATACCAGTTTTTAAGAAAGGAGATAGATCACTTGCGTCTAACTATCGACCAATTAGCCTAACGTCTATTGTGGGAAAGTTACTCGAATCTATAATAGCAAATAAAATTCGTCTTCATCTTGAAAAACATAAATTAATAATTGAGTCTCAACATGGTTTTATAAATGGCCGTTCATGTTTAACAAATTTGTTATCTTTTTATTCTAGCATTGTTGAGGCAGTTGATAGTGGTAAGGATTGCGATGTTGTATACCTTGACTTTAGCAAAGCTTTTGATACAGTGCCACATGAAAGACTGATTAAAAAAATAGAGTCTCATGGTATTGGGGGTGCTATATTAAGCTGGATTAGGGCATGGCTATACCAAAGGAAACAGAGAGTTAGTATAAATGGAATCAAGTCAGAGTGGGAAAATGTTGTAAGTGGAGTGCCTCAAGGCTCTGTCCTGGGACCTCTGTTGTTTATAATATATATAAATGATTTAGATTCAGGTTTGAGTAGCAACATTTACAAATTTGCCGATGATACGAAAATCGGTAGGGAAATTAATTCGGAGGAGGACTCACTATCACTTCAAGTTGATCTAGATAGGGTTTTGAAATGGTCAAAGGATTGGCAGATGCAGTTTAATGCTGATAAATGTAAAGTTCTGAGGTTAGGTAATGATGATAGAGTTACAAGATACGAGCTAGATGGTGTTGTGATTGCGAAGTCGAATTGCGAAAGGGATCTGGGAGTTATGATTAGTAAGAATTTAAAACAAAAGGATCAATGCATAAATGTTCGTAATAAGGCAAATCGGACACTTGGATTTATTAATCGCAGCGTTAGTAACAAGACACCTGGTGTGGTTCTCAAGCTATATCTTGCTCTAGTTAGGCCCCATTTAGATTATGCAGTTCAGTTTTGGTCGCCATATTATAGAATGGATATAAATTCACTTGAACGTGTCCAGCGTAGGATGACTAAGTTAATTCCCCAAATTAGAAATCTTTCATATGAAGAAAGATTAACAAAGCTTAAGTTGCATTCACTGGAAAGGCGAAGAGTTAGGGGTGACATGATAGAGGTTTACAAGTGGATGAATGGACATAACCGGGGGGATATTAATAGGGTATTAAAAGTATCAACACAGGACAGAACACGAAACAATGGATATAAATTGGATAAGTTTAGATTTAGGAAAGACTTGGGTAAATACTGGTTCAGTAACAGGGTTGTTGATTTGTGGAACCAATTGCCGCGTAACATTGTGGAGGTGGGGTCCCTCGATTGTTTCAAGCACGGGTTGGACAAGTATATGAGAGGGATTGGGTGGTTATAGAATAGGAGCAGCCTCGTATGGGCCAATAGGCCTTCTGCAGTTACCTTTGTTCTTATGTTCTTATGTTCACTTGAACGTGTCCAGCGTAGGATGACTAAGTTAATTCCCCAAATTAGAAATCTTTCATATGAAGAAAGATTAACAAAGCTTAAGTTGCATTCACTGGAAAGGCGAAGAGTTAGGGGCGACATGATAGAGGTTTACAAGTGGGTGAATGGACATAACAAGGGGGATATTAATAGGGTATTAAAAGTATCAACACAGGACAGAACACGAAATAATGGGTATAAATTGGATAAGTTTAGATTTAGGAAAGACTTGGGTAAATACTGGTTCAGTAACAGGGTTGTTGATTTGTGGAACCAATTGCCGCGTAACGTGGTGGAGGTGGGGTCCCTCGATTGTTTCAAGCGCGGGTTGGACAAGTATATGAGTGGGATTGGGTGGTTATAGAATAGGAGCTGCCTCGAATGGGCCAATAGGCCTTCTGCAGTTACCTTTGTTCTTATGTTCTTATGTTCTTATTTCAGGAGCGCTGGTGGTGCTGTTATCGTTTGTAAACAGCACGTCTGCTAGCGCGAGCTTGAAAAAGCCTTCGAGTTAGCTAGTGCTCCAGCTACACTGTGCTGCCTTGTGGATAAGGAAATCAAAGGACACGCTCTTGCTTTTGCCAAAGGAAGCCTGCTTAACCGAGAAGATAAAGTCAAATTCTAAGGAAAAACATCGACCTCAAAGAGGCTGGAAAATGGAACTCCGCAGGGAGGAATACTAAGCCCCTTCCTCTTCAACTGTCTCATGGAACAATTCATGAAGCTCAAGCTACCAAAAACCAAACTTCTTAACTATGCAGACGACTTTGTGGTCATCATCAATGGCAAAGGTGCAAGGAACCATGCACAAAAATGCCTAGATATTATCAGCAAGGAAGCGGAACGCATAGCAGTGAAAATAAACAGCAATAAACAAAAGCAATGGCCGTTAAAATGAGAACTCAAGACATCAGACTGGCAATACAAGGACAAGAAATTGAGTGGGTTACCTCTTTTCAATTCCTAGGAGTCATAATAGACAACCAGTTGAAATTCACTCAAGAAATTGAATATCTTCGGCAACGCTGTAAAGCCAGAAACTCAGCTTTGCGCTCTCTGACCAGTCTTAGAGAGGGTGCATCTCTACCAGTGGATGTAGGTTATCTTGAGATGATTTCGGTTTTTTTTTTTAAGTGTCCCCGCGGCCCGGTCCTCGACCAGACCTCCACCCCCAGGAAGCAGCCCGTGACAGCTGACTAACACCCAGGTACCTATTTTACTGCTAGGTAACAGGGGCATAGGGTGAAAGAAACTCTGCCCATTGTTTCTCGCCGGCGCCTGGGATCGAACCCAGGACCACAGGATCACAAGTCCAGCGTGCTGTCCGCTCGGCCGACCGGCTCCCCGGAACTCAAAATGTACTACGTTCAAGCAGTTAGGTCACTCATCGACTATGCTGCTCCTGCTCTTACATCCCTCAGTGATAACCAATGGGAGAAACTGGAAGTGTCTCAAAATGATGCTCTGAGAACAATGCTGGGAGCACCTATATGGACGCGTAGAGAGAACCTTAGAATGGAAACCAATTTACCAGCATTAGAAAACAGAATGAAACAAAGGATAGCCACCATAATAGGAAAACTTACTGGAACAACCGCCAGGCTGTCAATCAAAGACAGCATACAGAGATCCTTTCAGAAAAACCTACAGTATAGAACAAGCTCATGGATGGATAATGTGGTCAAGATTTTAGAGAAAATGGACATGAAATGGACCATTAAAAACAAAGGGGAAGATAGACCATATCAACACTTTCGACAGCCTCCTCCATGGGAAGAATCGAATCTAATGATAATCATTGAAAGATTACCAGTTAAAATATCAGCATGTGACCCGCAGAGGCTCAAGGAAGTAATAGAGCAACAAATGGAAACTATCTCTAGACCCACAACGACTCACATCTTCACAGACGGATCAGTTGATCAAGAAAAAGGTTCTGCTGGGGCAGCAGTTTACACTACCAACCATGAAGCTTACTGGAGCATGAATAGTGGGTGTTCAACATTGCAAACCGAATTATATGCCCTGAAGGAGGCAATAAACTATACAATTGAGAATAATTTACATGATGTCATCATTCATACAGACTCTAAATCTTCGCTCCAGGCATTGTTATCCAGTCAGTACAGAGATAATATACATCTCCCAGAAATTCAACATATAGGAAAAGATGCCCATAATCGAGGGCTGTCAATCACTCTAAATTGGATACCAAGTCACATTGGCATAGATGGTAATGAAAAGGCAGACTCACTGGCAAAAACTGCCACTGCTCTTCCTGTTGTACAGGTTCAAATACCTCCAAGTTTCTCACAGATAAAGAAGCAAATCAAGAAGAAAATATTCTCAACTATCAAAAGTCGCCACAGAGCCAAAGTAGCAGAAGGAAGATCCACTGCGATATGGTACGAACAAGCCACTGGTTACTCCTCTTTCAAGCCTGGCAATAAGATATCCAGAGACATTGCAGTAGCCATACACAGACTCAGACTTGGTTACAAGTGCTGCTGGGAGGTAATGAACCCAATAGTTAAAGAGTGTCACATCTGTGAAACTGAAGCAGAGGCGCCGCTGTTGCACTACTTACTGGAATGTGAAGCTACTGAACCCCTGCGCATCAAACTCTACATTAATCCAACGACAGCAGCTGCATTAGATGCACATTCCACCGCAACTACAATGATTAGAAAAGCTGTTGAGGAATGGGACTCATTAGTGAGCATTCTGCATCTACATCCGCCACCAAGATAATGTTAATAAAACAAGATTAAAACCAGTGCACTAAAACAGAAGCGATAAATAAGCAGGGAAAAAGGAGAAGTCCTCTCCTCCATTTTAAACTTAGACCCAAATATCACAGGAAAAAGGTTATCATGTATAACCAAACTCAATTACGGGCTCACCATAGCCCGTGCTACATGGACACTTCGTCCTGAAGTAGCTAAATCTTTAACAACAACAACAGCTAGCGCGGCTGCTGAGATAGTGATGGTAGGAGTGTTGGGAGCTGGAGAAGGAATTACCTCTGTTTGTGTCGCCCGGGTCATGGGCGGTTCTGGAGTCGGTGTTGAAGTTGACCACCTGGTCGTCCTGGTGGTAGTCTCCGGAGTGGTAGAGGAGGCAGTGAGATTTACGCTAGTGGCTATGATGGGGGCCAGGCCATTGTCTATGTATAATGCGTTTAGTTCACTGACAAAGTGCTGGTTGTCTGGTCCTGCAAGCCTTTCCGCTAGTTTAAGAAGACCAGGGATAATGCCAGCACGTGATGCAGGGGGCTGTGAAGAAGTCTGTGGGACCTTGGGTCCACAATAAGAACATAAGAACAAAGGCAACTGCAGAAGGCCTGTTGGCCCATACGAGGCAGCTCCTATTCTATAACCACCCAATCCCACTCATATACTTGTCCAACCCGTGCTTGAAACAATCGAGGGACCCCACCTCCACAATGTTACGCGGCAATTGGTTCCACAAATCAACAACCCTGTTACTTAAGAACATAAGAACATAAGAACAAAGGTAACTGCAGAAGGCCTATTGGCCCATACGAGGCAGCTCCTATTCTATAACCACCCGATCCCACTCACATACTTGTCCAACCCGTGCTTGAAACAATCTAGGGACCCCACCTCCACAATGTTACGCGGCAATTGGTTCCACAAATCAACAACCCTGTTACTGAACCAGTATTTACCCAAGTCTTTCCTAAATCTAAACTTATCCAATTTATATCCATTGTTTCGTGTTCTGTCCTGTGTTGATACTTTTAATACCCTATTAATATCCCCCCGGTTATGTCCATTCATCCACTTGTAAACCTCTATCATGTCACCCCTAACTCTTCGCCTTTCCAGTGAATGCAACTTAAGCTTAGTTAATCTTTCTTCATATGAAAGATTTCTAATTTGGGGAATTAACTTAGTCATCCTACGCTGGACACGTTCAAGTGAATTTATATCCATTCTATAATATGGCGACCAAAACTGAACTGCATAATCTAAATGGGGCCTAACTAGAGCAAGATATAGCTTGAGAACCACACCAGGTGTCTTGTTACTAACGCTGCGATTAATAAATCCAAGTGTCCGATTTGCCTTATTACGAACATTTATGCATTGATCCTTTTGTTTTAAATTCTTACTAATCATAACTCCCAGATCCCTTTCGCAATCCGACTTCGCAATCACAACACCATCTAGCTCGTATCTTGTAACTCTATCATCATTACCTAACCTCAGAACTTTACATTTATCAGCATTAAACTGCATCTGCCAATCCTTTGACCATTTCAAAACCCTATCTAGATCAACTTGAAGTGATAGTGAGTCCTCCTCCGAATTAATTTCCCTACCGATTTTCGTATCATCGGCAAATTTGCAAATGTTGCTACTCAAACCTGAATCTAAATCATTTATATATATTATAAACAACAGAGGTCCCAGGACAGAGCCTTGAGGCACTCCACTTACAACATTTTCCCACTCTGACTTGATTCCATTTATACTAACTCTCTGTTTCCTTTGGTATAGCCATGCCCTAATCCAGCTTAGTATAGCACCCCCAATACCATGAGACTCTATCTTTTTAATCAGTCTTTAATGTGGCACTGTATCAAAAGCTTTGCTAAAGTCAAGGTATACAACATCGCAATCCTTACCACTATCAACTGCCTCAACAATCCTAGAATAAAAAGATAACAAATTTGTTAAACATGAACGGCCATTTATAAAACCATGTTGCGACTCAATTATTAATTTATGTTTTTCAAGATGAAGACGAATTTTATTTGCTATTATAGATTCGAGTAACTTTCCCACAATAGACGTTAGGCTAATTGGTCGATAGTTAGACGCAAGTGATCTATCTCCTTTCTTAAAAACTGGTATCACATTAGCAACTTTCCAAAACTCTGGCACTCTGCCTGTCTCTATTGATTTATTAAATATGGTTGACAGTGGGTCACAAAGCTCCTCTTTGCATTCTTTAAGCACCCTGGCAAACACTTCATCCGGCCCTGGGGATTTGTTTGGTTTGAGTTTTACTATTTGTTTAAGAACATCCTCCCTGGTAACTGCTAAACTCGTCAACCTGTCCTCGTCCCCACCCACATAGACTTGTTCGGCAGAAGGCATATTGTTAAGTTCCTCTTCAGTAAATACAGATACAAAATATTTATTAAAAATACTACTCATCTCTTCATCACTATCTGTTATTTGACCTGTCTCAGTTTTTAATGGACCTATCCTTTCCCTAGTCTTGGTACGATATAACTGAAAAAACCCTTTAGGATTTGTCTTTGCTTGCCCTGCTATGCGAACTTCATAGTTTCTTTTTGCTTTCCTAATCTCTTTTTTAACATTTCTAACCAGTTGTACGAATTCTTGTTCTAAAGTGACCTCCCCATTTTTAATCCTTTTGTACCAAGCTCTCTTTTTACCTATAAGGTTCTTCAAATTCTTTGTTATCCACTTTGGGTCATTAGTATTCGATCTATTCAATTTGTATGGTATACTACGTTCCTGTGCTTTGTTTAGAATATTCTTAAATAAGTTATATATTGAATCCACATCGAAATCCCCATTTAGGTCACCTATCGCTGGTCAATGAGAAGGTTGTGTCGCCTGCTGGGAGGAGCCACATGTTGGTAGGACCGGAAAGTCTTCTGGTCGTTTAGTGAGAGCTAAGGTGGTGAGTTGAACGCTTGGGGCTCTGGTCGAGGAGGTAGACGAGTTGTTTCTTTTGGCTTCAACCTGGGCCTTGATGATTTCCTGTCTGCGGGGGCAGCGGTAGGAAATTACGGGGTGATT
Organism: Procambarus clarkii; assembly: GCF_040958095.1. Taxonomy (NCBI): domain Eukaryota; kingdom Metazoa; phylum Arthropoda; class Malacostraca; order Decapoda; family Cambaridae; genus Procambarus; species Procambarus clarkii. The sequence continues at coordinate 37,005,920 of NC_091188.1, read as the reverse complement.
GCCATCACAGAGCAAGCAGTGATGGACTGTTGCCTTGCATATGGAGTAGTGATGGTCCAGTGTGCACAGGCTGTACCTCTGGACCATCTGTGTTGATACCTCTGTGGTGATACTTTTAATACGCTTTAATTTTAATCTATCACGTCACCCCTAATTCTCCGCCTTTCCAGGGTATGATATTTAAGCTTTGTTAATCTTTCTTCATATGAAAGACTTTTTTTTTTTTTAGAGATATATAGAAGAGTTGTTACATTCTTGTACAGCCACTAGTACGCATAGCGTTTCGGGCAGGTCCCTGGAATACGATCCCCTGCCGCGAAGAATCGTTTTTTCATCCAAGTGCACATTTTACTGTTGCGTTAAACAGAGGCTACAGTTAAGGAATTGCGCCCAGTAAATCCACCCCGGCCAGGATATGAACCCATGACATAGCGCTCGCGGAACGCCAGGCGAGTGTCTTACCACTACACCACGAAGACTAATTTGGGGAATTAACTTAGTCATCCAACGCTGGACAGGTTCAAGTGAATTTATATCCATTCTATAGTACGGCAACCAAAACTGAACTGCATAATCTAAATGGGGCCTAACCAGAGCAAGATATAGCTGAAGAGCAACACCAGGTGTCTTGTTACTAACGCTTCGATTAATAAATCCCAGTGTCTTATTCGCCTTATTACGAACATTTATGCATTGATCCTTTTGTTTTACATTCTTACTAATCATAACTCCCAGATCCCTTTCGCAATCCGACTTCGCAATTTCAACACCATCTAGCTCGTATCTTGTAACTCTATCATCATTACCTTGCCTCAGAACTTTACATTTATCAGCATTAAACTGCATCTGCCAAGCTTTTGACCATTTCAAAACCCTATTTAGATCAACTTGAAGTGATAGTGAGTCTTCTTCTGTGTTAATTTCCGATTTTTGTATCATCTGCAAATGTTGCTACTCAAACCTGAATCTAAACATTTATATATATTATAAACAACAGAGGTCCCAGGACAGAGCCTTGAGGCACTCTACTTCCAACATTTACCCACTCTGACTTGACTCCATTTATACTCTGTTTCCTTTGGTATAGCCATGCTCTAATCCAGCTTAGTATAGCACCCCCAATACCATGAGCCTCTAACTTTTTAATCAATCTTTCATGTGGCACTGTATCAAAAGCTTTGCTATAGTCAAGGTACACAACATCGCAATCCTTACCACTATCAACTGCCTCAACTATGCTAGAATAAAAAGATAACAAATTTGTTAAACATGAACGGCCGTTTATAAAACCATGTTGCGACTCAATTATTAATTTATGTTTTTCAAGATGAAGACTAATTTTATTTGCAAATATAGATTCGAGTAACTTTCCCACAATAGACATTAGGCTAATTGGTCGATAGTTGGACGCAAGTGATCTATCTCCAATCTAAAAACTGGTATCACATTAGCAACTTTCCATAACTCTTGCACTCTGCCTGACTCTATTGATTTATTAAATATGGTAGACAGTGGGTCGCAAAGCTCCTCTTTGCATTCTTTAAGCACCCTGGCAAAGTGCTTAATCTGGCCCTGGGGATTTGTTTGGTTTGAGTTTTACTATTTGTTTAAGAACATCCTCCCTGGTAACTGTTAAACTCCTCAACCTGTCCTCATCCCCACCCACATAGACTTGTTCGGCTGAAGGCATATTGTTAAGTTCCTCTTTAGTAAATACAGATACAAAATATTTTTTAAAAATACTACTCATCTCTTCATCACTATCTGTTATTTGACCTGTCTCAGTTTTTAATGGACCTATCCTTTCCCTAATCTTTGTCCGGTATAACTGGGAAAACCATTTAGGATTTGTCTTTGCTTGCTCTGCTGTGTGAACTTCATAGTTTCTTTCTGCTTTCTTTACCTCCTTTTTAGTATTTCTAACCAGTTGTACGAATTCCTGTTCTAAACCGACTTCCCCATTTTTAATCCTTTTGAACCACGCTCTCTTTTTACCTATAAGGTTCTTCAGATCCTTTGTTATCCACTTTGGATCATTAGTATTCGATCTATTCAATTTATATGGTATACTACATTCCTAGGCTTCGCTTAGAATATTTTTAAATAGGTTATATTTTGAGTCCACATCAAAAACCCCTTTTACGTCACCTATCGCTGGGTTCACGTCTAGCTCTAAGACCGGCCCACACCCCATACCCAAGACTTTCCTATCAATTTGGCCCAATAAATTTCTTAGGTTATTGAAATTGGCTTTTCGAAAATCAGGTACTTTAACAGAATTTTCTCCTACAGATCTATTTCATTCTATGCCCAAATCTGATTTCTTTATGATCACTGTTCCCTAGCTCATTTCCTATTTCGATGTCCTTAATTTGTGTTTCCCTGTTAGTTAACACTAAATCTAAAATATTATTTTCCCGCTTTGGTTCCTTAATGTGTTGCGTAAGAAAGCAATCGTCAATTAATTCTAGAAAATCTTCTGCTTCATTATTCCCTGTTTTGTTCAACCAGTTTATTCCACTAAAATTAAAGTCACCCATGACATAAATACTGTTAGATCTAGATGCTCTAGATATTTCATCCCATAGATGCTTTGCTTCCATTCTGTCTAAATTTGGTGGCCTATATATAACTCCTATTTTAATTGGCTTTTTCGTTTAATTCTATTCAAATAGTTTCTGTGTGTGGCTCAGTTTTGATTCCCTCTTTGAGACTACATTTCAAATTGTCCTTAACATATATGGCTACTCCCCCCCCCCTCGTCTAATATATCTATCTGTGTGAAATATTTTAAATCCATTTATTTGATATTCAGCTAATAGTTCTCGATTTTCTACATTCATCCACGTTTCGGTAAGTGCAATAATATCTATTTTTTTCTGTACAGACAAGAGCATTTAACTCGTTTATTTTGTTTCTTAGACTTCTATTGCTAGTGTAATATACCCTAAGTGAATTGTTATTTTGAGGCCCTTCTCTTTCCCTGATCATTTTGCCAATTTGTTTCTCCAACAAACACATACTTTTATTACCTCCTTCCTCCAAATCAATTCCCATACCACTATCTACTAACAGTTTAAACCCAAACAAATGCCTCTAACCACTGGTTCCATCGAGTTCGCAACAGAAACAACCCCAGCCCTCGATAGATGCACCCCATCACGAGCATACATTTCATTTCTTCCATAGAAGTGTTCGCAGTTGTCTATGAAAGATATTTCATTTGATTTGCAATATCTTTCCAGCCGGCAATTGACACCAAGTGCCCTCGACAACCATTCATTCCCAATGCTCTTGGAAGAATTGCCACATATGATCGGGATTCCTCCCTTGCTCCTAACTAAATCTATGGCTTTGTTAAATTTCTTTATCAGTTCCTTACTCCTAACTCGTCCAACATCATTACCCTATGCACTAATACAAATAATGGGTTTGTTCCCATTTCCAGTCATAATATGTCATGTTGTCAACAATATCTCCAATTCCAGCTCCCGGATAGCAGACCCTTAACCTGTTCCCCTTATCTCTGGCACAAAACGTTCTGTCTAAATACCTCACCTGGGAATCTCCCACAACAAAAATTCGTTTATTTGCCTCCTTAACTTTCTGAGCACTTTGAGGGGCCTCTGCTTCGTTGCTCTTCGTTGATTTCCGTTTTGAGTGAACTGCAGGCTCACCACAGTATTCGTCTCCCAACACGGCAAATGAATTAAATGTCCTTAGGGCGTTTGTAGGCGGCCTTGTCAAGGTCTTCTTAAGACCCTTGTCCTTAACGACCTTCCACGATGAGGTCTTGTTAATATTGGTCTCCTCCTGCGTTTCTTCCCGGTGTTTCAGCTGTCGTACCTCATCTCGTAGGGAATACATCTCTGCTCTCAGAGTTCCAACTAGATTCATCAATTCCTTCACTAATCCTTCCATTATTGCTATAATAAATGTTACTAATAATGTTACTGGAGCTGGTGGGATTAGTGTAGCCCTCTAGGTTTTCCGTTTTTTCTTTGCCTGCGACTTTGGCTGAGCAGTGCTGTCGTTAGACTTTGGTGACGTGGCCTCCATGAGGAAGTCTTGAACCGTGTAGGTGTCATATTTGTGATGCGGCAGTGGAGCTCCTTCTATGATTTCCTCGTCTGAGGTGTCCGTAACCTCCGTTGTGGGCGTTTTTGTCTTTCGCCTCGCAGCCTTAGGTAGGCTTAGGTGTCGTTGATTGGTGGTTGTGGCTATTTCAGGAACGCTGGTGGTGCTGTTATCGTTTGTAGACAGCACGTCTGCTAGCACGGCTGCTGAGATATTGATGGTAGGAGTGTTGGGAGCTGGAGAAGGAATTACCTCTGTTTGTGTCGCCCGGGTCATGGGCGGTTCTGGAGTCCGTGTTGAAGTTGACCGCATGGTCGTCCTGGTGGTAGTCTCCGGAGTGGTAGAGGAGGCAGTGAGATTTACGCTAGTGGCTTTGATGGGGACCAGGCCATTGTCAATGTATAATGCGTTTAGTTCACTGACAAAGCGCTGGTTGTCTGGTCCTGCAAGCCTTTCCGCTAGTTTAAGAAGACCAGGGATAATGCCAGCACGTGATGCATATGAAGAAAGATTAACAAAGCTTAAATTGTATTCACTGGTAAGGCGAAGAGTTAGGGGAAAACATGATAGAGGTTTATAAGTGGATGAATGGACATAACAAGGGGGTATTAATAGGGTATTAAAAGTATCAACAAAAGACAGAACACGAAACAATGAGTATAAATTGGATAAGTTTAGATTTAGGAATGACTTGGGTAAATACTGGTTCGGTAACAGTGTTGGTGATTTGTGGAACCAATTACTACATAACGTGGTGGAGTCCCTCGATTGTTTCAAGCGTGGGTTTGACATATATATGAGTGGGATTGGGTGGTTATAGATAGGAGCTGCCTATTAATATCTCCTTTGTTATGTCCATTCATCCACTTGTAAACCTCTATCATGTCACCCCTAACTCTTCGCCTTTCCAGTGAATGCAATTTAAGCTTTGTTAATCTTTTCTTCATACTTTGATAAAGCCGCCTTCAAACGCCATAGCAACTTCTAATTCATTTGACGTTTTGGAGGACGAGTGCTGTGGAGAGACTGTGGATCGCGCAAAAGGGAAAGCAACGAAGAGAAAGGAAGCGCAGGCCCCTCAGAAAGTAAAGGAAGTACCTAAGCAAACATTAGTTGTGGGAGATTCCCAGATAAGGTATTTGGATAGAACGTTTTGTGCTAGAGATAGGGGGAACAGGTTAAGGGTTTGCTATCCCGGAGCTGGCATTGGTGATATTATAAACAACATGAATGATATTATGGCTGGTAATGGGAACAATCCCATTATTTGCATTAGCGTGGGAGGAAATGATGTTGGTCGAGTTAGGAGTGAGGAACTGATTCAGAGGTATAAAACAGCCATAGAGTTAGTTAGGAGCAAGGGAGGAATCCCGATCATATGTGGCATTCTTCCAAGAAAGGGAGTGGGAAATGAATGGATATCGAGGGCACTTGGTGTCAATTGCCGGCTGGAAAGATATTGCAAATCAAATGCAATATCTTTCATAGACAACTGGGAACACTTCTATGGAAGAAATGAAATGTATGCTCGTGATGGGGTGCATCTATCGAGAGCTGGGGTTGTTGCTGTTGCGAACTCGTTAGAAGAAGTGGTTAGAGGTGTTTGTTTGGGTTTAAACTGTTAGTAGATAGAGGTATGGGAATTGATTTGGAGGAAGGAGGTAATAAAAGTATGTGTTTGTGGGAGAAAGGAATTGGCAAAACGATCAGGGAAAGAGAAGGTCCGCAAAATAACAATTCACTTAGGGTATATTACACTAACAGTAGAAGTCTAAGAAATAAAATTAACGAATTAAATGCTCTTGTCTGCACAGAAAAAATAGATATTATTGCACTTACCGAAACGTGGATGAATGTAGAAAATAGAGAACTATTAGCTGAATATCAAATATATGGATTTAAACTATTTCACACAGATAGATATATTAGACGAGGAGGTGGAGTAGCCATATATGTTAGGGACAATTTGAAATGTAGTCTCAAAGAGGGAATCAAAACAGAGCCACACACAGAAACTATTTGGATTGAATTAAACGAAAAAGCTAATAATATTATAATAGGAGTAATATATAGGCCACCAAATTTAGACAGAATGGAAGCAAAGCATCTATGGGATGAAATATCTAGAGCATCTAGATCTAACAGTATTTATGTCATGGGTGACTTTAATTTTAGCGGAATAAACTGGTTGAACAAAACAGGGAATAGTGAAGCAGAAGATTTTCTAGAATTAATTGACGATTGCTTTCTTACGCAACACATTAAGGAACCAACACGGGAAAATAATATTTTAGATTTAGTGTTAACTAACAGGGAAACGCAAATTAATGACATCGAAATAGGGAGTGAGCTAGGGAGCAGTGATCACAAAGAAATCAGATTTAGCATAGAATGGAATAGACCAGTAGGAGAAAATTCTGTTAAAGTGCCAGATTTTCGAAAAGCTGATTTTAATAGCCTAAGAAATTTTTTGGGTCAAATTGATTGGAAAGTCTTGGGTATGGGGTGTGGGCCGGTCTTGGAGCGAGACATGAACCCAGCGATAGGTGACTTAAATGGGGATTTCGATGTGGATTCAATATATAACTTATTTAAGAATATTCTAAACAAAGCACAGGAACGTAGTATACCATACAAATTGAATAGATCGAATACTAATGACCCAAAGTGGATAACAAAGAATTTGAAGAACCTTATAGGTAAAAAGAGAGCTTGGTACAAAAGGATTAAAAATGGGGAGGTCACTTTAGAACAGGAATTCGTACAACTGGTTAGAAATGTTAAAAAAGAGATAAGGAAAGCAAAAAGAAACTATGAAGTTCGCATAGCAGGGCAAGCAAAGACAAATCCTAAAGGGTTTTTTCAGTTATATCGTACTAAGACTAGGGAAAGGATAGGTCCATTAAAAACTGAGACAGGTCAAATAACAGATAGTGATGAAGAGATGAGTAGTATTTTTAATAAATATTTTGTATCTGTATTTACTAAAGAGGAACTTAACAATATGCCTTCAGCCGAACAAGTCTATGTGGGTGGGGACGAGGACAGGTTGACGAGTTTAGCAGTTACCAGGGAGGATGTTCTTAAACAAATAGTAAAACTCAAACCAAACAAATCCCCAGGGCCGGATGAAGTGTTTGCCAGGGTGCTTAAAGAATGCAAAGAGGAGCTTTGTGACCCACTGTCAACCATATTTAATAAATCAATAGAGTCAGGCAGAGTGCCAGAGTTTTGGAAAGTTGCTAATGTGATACCAGTTTTTAAGAAAGGAGATAGATCACTTGCGTCTAACTATCGACCAATTAGCCTAACGTCTATTGTGGGAAAGTTACTCGAATCTATAATAGCAAATAAAATTCGTCTTCATCTTGAAAAACATAAATTAATAATTGAGTCGCAACATGGTTTTATAAATGGCCGTTCATGTTTAACAAATTTGTTATCTTTTTATTCTAGCATTGTTGAGGCAGTTGATAGTGGTAAGGATTGCGATGTTGTATACCTTGACTTTAGCAGAGCTTTTGATACAGTGCCACATGAAAGACTGATTAAAAAAATAGAGTCTCATGGTATTGGGGGTGCTATATTAAACTGGATTAGGGCATGGCTATACCAAAGGAAACAGAGAGTTAGTATAAATGGAATCAAGTCAGAGTGGGAAAATGTTGTAAGTGGAGTGCCTCAAGGCTCTGTCCTGGGACCTCTGTTGTTTATAATATATATAAATGATTTAGATTCAGGTTTGAGTAGCAACATTTGCAAATTTGCCGATGATACGAAAATCGGTAGGGAAATTAATTCGGAGGAGGACTCACTATCACTTCAAGTTGATCTAGATAGGGTTTTGAAATGGTCAAAGGATTGGCAGATGCAGTTTAATGCTGATAAATGTAAAGTTCTGAGGTTAGGTAATGATGATAGAGTTACAAGATACGAGCTAGATGGTGTTGTGATTGCGAAGTCGGATTGCGAAAGGGATCTGGGAGTTATGATTAGTAAGAATTTAAAACAAAAGGATCAATGCATAAATGTTCGTAATAAGGCAAATCGGACACTTGGATTTATTAATCGCAGCGTTAGTAACAAGACACCTGGTGTGGTTCTCAAGCTATATCTTGCTCTAGTTAGGCCCCATTTAGATTATGCAGTTCAGTTTTGGTCGCCATATTATAGAATGGATATAAATTCACTTGAACGTGTCCAGCGTAGGATGACTAAGTTAATTCCCCAAATTAGAAATCTTTCATATGAAGAAAGATTAACAAAGCTTAAGTTGCATTCACTGGAAAGGCGAAGAGTTAGGGGTGACATGATAGAGGTTTACAAGTGGATGAATGGACATAACCGGGGGGATATTAATAGGGTATTAAAAGTATCAACACAGGACAGAACACGAAACAATGGATATAAATTGGATAAGTTTAGATTTAGGAAAGACTTGGGTAAATACTGGTTCAGTAACAGGGTTGTTGATTTGTGGAACCAATTGCCGCGTAACATTGTGGAGGTGGGGTCCCTCGATTGTTTCAAGCACGGGTTGGACAAGTATATGAGAGGGATTGGGTGGTTATAGAATAGGAGCTGCCTCGTATGGGCCAATAGGCCTTCTGCAGTTACCTTTGTTCTTATGTTCTTATGTTCTTATGTTCTTATGAAAGGTTTCTAATTTGGGGAATTAACTTAGTCATCCTACGCTGGACACGTTCAAGTGAATTTATATCCATTCTATAGTAAGGCGACCAAAACTGAACTGCATAATCTAAATGGGGCCTAACCAGAGCAAGATATAGCTGAAGAACCACACCAGGTGTCTTGTTACTAACGCTTCGATTAATAAATCCCAGTGTCCTATTTGCCTTATTACGAACATTCATTCATTCATCCTTTTGTTTTAAATTCTTACTAATCATAACTCCCAGATCCCTTTCGCAATCCGACTTTGCAATCTCAACACCATCTAGCTCGTATCTTGTAACTCTATCATCATTACCTAGCCTCAGAACTTTACATTTATCAGCATTAAACTGCATCTGCCAATCTTTTGACCATTTCAAAACCCTATGGTCAACTTGAAGTGATAGTGAGTCTTCTTCCGAATTAATTTCCCTACCGATTTTTGTATCATCGGCAAATTTGCAAATGTTGCTACTCAGACTTAAATCTAAATCATTTATATATATTATAAACAACAGATGTCCCAGGACAAAGCCTTGAGGCACTCCACTAACAACATTATCCCACTCTGACTGAACCCCATTTATACTAACTCTGTTTCCTTTGAAATAGCCATGCCCTAATCCAGCTTAATATAGCACCCCCAATGCCATGAGCCTCTATTTTTTTTAATCAGTCTTTCATGTGGCACTTTATCAAAAGCTTTGCTAAAGTCATCAAAAGCTTTGCTAAAGTCAACATGAGAGGATGTGCAGTGACATAATATCTAACATGTTCAAAGATTTGAGTATGGGTACCAAGTGCTGTCTGGGGCCAGAGTTTGATATTGTTCTAATAGCAGCTTTGTGTTGAGTAATTAGAGGACGTAGATGATTTTGGGTAGTAAACCCCAAAGCACAAATACCATAGTTGAGATAAGCATAGATGAGAGAGTAATAGAGTAAAACTACTGCAAACAGGATAGATATAGGGTCCAAAACAAGTCACACGATTCTTATGGGATCCACTATACCACCTAAAAGGATAGACATTGGGCCATCTACCCACTTTTGGACAGGTATGGGGTCCACTACCACCTTTTGGATAGATATGGGCTCCACTACACCCCGCAGGATGTGTATGGGGTCTACTACCACCCACAGAATTATTATGGGGTCCATTACCGCTCACATGATAGTTATAGGATCCATTTCCGACCATAGGATGGGTATGGGATCACTACAACCCAATGGATTGGTATGGGGTCCATTATTAGCTACTACCCATAGGATGGGTATGCAGGAAGCCCACTACCATCCAGAGGATGGATATGAGGACCACTACCACCCACAAGATGAGTATTCGGTTCCCTACAACTTTCAGGATGAGTATGGGTTCCACTACCACCCACCGGAGAGTATAGGGTTCACTACCACACACAGGATGGGGCATGGGATCCACTACCACCCACAAGATGGGAATGGGGCCCATGTGGGACATTTGGGGCTTGACTCTAATTATTTAAATATTAATATAGTAAATTCAATTACGATGGACCACCCACTTTTATAGTAAAAGAGGGAAACTGAGAAAATATGATCATTGGAAAATTCTAGATGAACCAGTAACTATGGATAAAATACTAGAGAATATGATCATTGAAATAATTAATGGGCTGTATAATTAAATGAATCAAAGCCTCAAACACCTTCATTGGGGGGTTATTACTGGAACTCAGTACGTCCAGGAACTAGTGTGGTTCGTTCACTAATCCAATGTATAATAATCTAATCCTATGAATACTTATGAAATCATTATCATTATCATTAAGGGGAACATAGATTATGAATATGTATAATAATAATTATAATAAACACATCTTAATCCAATGAACAGAGTTCTGCATGTAAAAGAGTACAGATAATAAATTCGAGGAATACAAAGGGAATCTTAGCTTAATGACGATTCCTTAGAAGTTAGTCACGACGCTTCCTCTGATTCTCCTGGACTCGTCATGGAACACTGGGAGTTGATTAACATGGGAAATGACAGCTCAGAGAATTCTTCACACACGCTGCAAAAACAATTGTTTCCAGTAGCAACAGATTAAACTACTGGATTTCTATGTACAATAAATGGATATTAATAATAAGAGAAAGATAATGACCTGCGATTTTTAGTTGTTATACGTCGTCACGACAAGCTACCCAGCTATAAACCCGCCCCCGATCTGATGCATCAAACAAGGATAAGGTACTTAGCTAATATGGGCACTGTGTAAGTTAAGGCTTGCCGAAGGTCGCGTCCTAGGCTCTAGACTTGTCTATCCTAGATACTGACGCGCTCCACTGGCCGATCACATGGAGTTACATAGAACCAAATTTAACAGGTTCCGTAAATGACACTGACACCAAGTGAAGGTATTTTCTGCAAGGTTATTCACACCTCACAGTGGCGACTTTCTTCTGGAGATTTGATAGCGTTTACCCTGGTGGCTGGGTAATGGCGTCTCCTCGTGAGCACCACGTGAACACGTCTACTCGTGAGCGTTTCAACACGTGGATTCGCGTCTCTTCCGCCCCGAGTCCCGCGTTTGTTGAACAAATTATTTATTATGGATATTGTCATTTCTTGCAGTTGTGCTTGAAATGCTCAGATCGAGGACGGGTTTATTATTTGGAGGAGTTAAATATTATTATTTGTCCGTTTTATGATAGTAAACGAACAATGGAGAAGAATTATAATCTCTCCAGGGCATTCACGCATGACGTTAATTTTATTACTAGATAACATCTATAACTATAAACGCTCTATTTGGCTTTAGTTGGAGATCAGTTTATCTGTAATTAATTATCACACAGAACACCGTTGTTTATGGAGAATCAAATTCAATTCTCAGGCACATTGGATATAAATGTGTTTATTACAATGGAATCTGACGCAATACTGGCGTCGGGTGACGTAAGAATTCTAGCCTTACTGTACCGAGGAAATTATTAGTACATGTGAACTCTACGTTGGGTTAATTTTAATCACTACAATGATTAGTAGAATTAGTAGTAATTAATGAGAATACAACAGTGTTGTATTTAGTGTTGGAAATTTCCAACATAACTCCGGGGGGAGGATTCTAGGGTCGTAGTGTAATGTGGATACTGACACCTATCCCGAAGTTGGTATTAATATTAGTATATTAGTATGTTAATATGTTAGTATGTTAGTACACACATAACGAATGTCCCGTATTTGGTAAGGACTTGCAAGAAACTTAGGTCTTGCTAATTTCATGTCAAATGAAACATGTTATTATGAATTACCTAAAGCTAATAATTAAGAAAGTTTACAATAACTCTGAGATTGGTGTCGCTATGACATGTAATGTGTATGTTACAATTCTCTAGTCTGTAAACTCTCAAGTACTCTAGATAAATAATGTTATTTATAGCCTACACAACAATTAAAGATTTGAATCACACAATTTAAACAACAGAATCTACTGTGATGGGAATGTCCTGGGTCATAGTGACTTGTAATGGTTTGTTACTTGACATCACCCCGCAGTATCATCATAGTTATCTAAATTGGGTGTAAAAGGAATTACTCTTGTTCAGAGTTGTAATAGGCTTGCAGATTCCGCCTACATTGTTGAGCAGCAGCTCTAGTGGGGCGGTTGCTCTGAGGATCAGAATTACTATCCTCGGAAATTACTGGGGAAACTGGACCTGGCTGATGTTCTCGCTCAGCCAATTCAAGGGGAACCAGCTTCTCAAAAGTTTTTAGAGTAGTGTTGCCTCGGCATAAAACTTTCACTACCCTCAGGACACCTTGATGATCTGGATGAATGGCAACAATTTTGCCTATGGGCCACTCTGACCTTGGTCCATCACTGTCGACTAGTACTAGGTCCCCTGGTTTTAATTGCACTTTATTGTAAGGACTCGAAGCTCCATAGTGGTACTCTGGTAGAGCTGTGAGGTACTCTCGAGTCCACACCTCATTCCACCTGTTAATAACTCTGGAGAGATGCTGGTAGCTTTCCACCAAGTCACCTCTGGTCACATGTGACGGGTCTACGGGGTCCTCTTCGGCTAAAGGGATGAGAGGGCTCAGTAGACCTCCATGGATCAAGTGTGAGGGACTCAGAGGTTCTCTCTGGGTGAAATCATCAGAGAGGTAGGTTATTGGGCGGTTATTGACTCGCGCCTCGATTTCCACAACAATAGTTTGGAGTTCGGAGTAACTGACCTTTTGTCTGTGTAAAGTTTTCCTTAGACACTTCTTGACTGTGCCTACCATTCGCTCATAGAACCCACCTTGCCAAGGGGCTCTCGGTGCTATGAATTTCCAGTGACATTGTCGTCTCTGTAGAACCGACTGTACTTCTGGGTGGTTCCAGACTTCTCGTAAACAAGCTTCTCCTGCCACAAAATTGGAACCATTGTCCGATATCATTAATTTGGGACAAGATTTGCGAGCTGCAAATCTGCGGAAGGCCTGGATGAAGGCTTCAGCACTCATGTCTGAAGTGACTTCTAAATGTACGCCTCTGGTTGTAGCACACGTAAAGAGACAAATGTATGCTTTCACTGGTATCTTGTCTGGGTTGCCAGTGAGAAGTAAGGCTCCTGTGTAGTCAACACCAGTGGTTTCGAAAGGACGAAGATGAACCACTCTTTCCTCAGGGAGTGGTGGAGGTCCTGGGTAAGGACATACTCTGGCATCGTATCTTTTACAGATTACACAAGATTTAATAATTGACTTAACTGTCTGACGACCTTGAGGAAGCCAGTACTTTTGTCTAAGGTCGGTGAGAGTATCTAACACTCCACCATGTAAAGTACCATATTGATGGTGATGTAAAACAAGAAGTTTAGTGATGACGTGGTGACGAGGTAGAAGAATTGGATTCTTTGTGTCCAAGTCAATTTTTGCATGAAGCAAACGTCCTCCACATCTTAGTATATTATGAGTGTTGGCATCATACCAGATATCTAGAGACTTAGTTAATTTATCTGGAAGATTTTCATATTCGCTTCCATATGTCTCTTGTTGTGCACGTTTGATCCAGTAGAGGATAGGATTGGGAAACTTATGTCGAATTCCTATCTTAGCAAGAAAATCAAACACATGTGCAGTTACTCTTAATAACTTGCTTAAGTTAGAATAATTGTGAGGATCAATGGCTAAGATTCGTTGAGGTTCTGGTTCTTTCATGGGAGTGGTGATATTGGTCACTATGACTAGTGGCTTTTGTTTGGGCCACTGACCACCAACAAGCCATGAAGGTCCATTGAACCACAGCGAAGACTTGATAAGTTGTTTTAGTGTTAACCCTCGAGATAAATAGTCTGCAGGATTGTCCTTAGTAGGAACATGTCTAAATTTATATCTAGCAGATAACTCATGAATCTCCCTGACGCGATTACTGACGTAGGGAGTTTTGTTGTTGTTGTTTCTTACCCATTGTAAGACTGCCTCGTTGTCTGACCACACGACAATCTCACCAAAGTGGATATTATTGAGTGTCTTTGTCAGGCAATGAGCCAATCTTACTCCCACCAGCAATGCAGTCAACTCCATTTGAGGTAAAGATCTCTTCTTAATGGGAGCAACTCTTGCTTTAGATGTGAGCAAAATTGATTGTGCACTATTAACTAAGTAGGCTACTGCGCCGTATGCTTTGCCAGAGGCATCGCAGAAAACGTGCAAATTGGTGGGTAAGTTTGGTCCTGAAGCATTACGAGGAAATTTCAAAACGCCTAACTGATTAAAATCCGTTGAGAGTATCTGCCATTTAGCTTGTAACTCACTTGGTAACGGATCATCCCATCCCATATGTTTCTGCCAGCACTCCTGCATTAGGAGTTTGCCCCTTATTAATATAGGACTAAGTAGGCCTAAAGGGTCAAATGGTTGACTGACAAACGAGAGCAGTGTTCTCATGGTAAGGGTTGAGTTATCAGTTTGTACTGACTTGACATTCATCTCGTCAGTACTGGTGTTCCATTCCACGCCTAGAACCTTTAATTGATTGGGTACCTGATAACCTGGAAATTCTTTCTCGATTACCTGGTTGAGTAATTCATTATTTGAGGCCCATGACTGTAGTGGCATATTGGCTCCTAATAGTTCACGGTTAGCCTCATGGTAGATTTCTACCAGATCAGTTTGATCATTAGTTGTCCCCTGGAAATTGTCGACATACAAGTTGTCGCTAATGTCTGCCTTATAGGGGCTGTTTGATTTCCTCAAATGTGTGTCTAATGTTGCTTGCAAAAGAAACGGTGAGGACGTAGCTCCAAATAATACTGAGGCAAAACGATATGTGATAACTTCACTTTTAGGATCCAGTGGATCCTTAATCCAGAGGAATTTTGTGTAGTTACGATCCTCCTCCTGTAAACCTACTCGGAGAAAAGCTTTGCTGATATCAGCTGTATAGGCGAAAATACCAGTGCGAAATCGTAACAGCACATCATGTAGCCTTTGTGTTAGGCTAGGTCCCGTTTGGAGACATTCATTTAAAGACACACTGCTTGGCTTTACTTTAGCACTACAGTTAAAGACAATACGAATAGGTGTTGTCAATGAGTCTTTCACCACAGCGTGATGAGGTAAATAATGACCTAATTTTCGGTCATCATTATCAACAACCTCAATAAATTTACTGTTAAGTTGTTGTTGGATGAGTTGATGATACATGTTCAGTTTGTCTGGCTGCTTCTGTAGTCGTGTTAATTGAGACTGTAATTGTGAGGCTGCCATAAAATAATTTACTGGAAGTTGTGGATGATCCAACTTCCATGGGAGTCTTACCCAGTATTGTTTATTTTCATAGACAACTGTATCCAGGTATTGCTGGTAAGTCCACGTATCATCAGGACTTGGTTGTTCAGGGATGATGCCTAAAGTGTCTAAATCCCACAGACGATGTATTGGTGGGTCAGACTCAATATCCTCAGATATTTCCCTGAAATGTAGGGGTGACTGTTCCAAGCCTAGTCACGTCACTATTATGTTATTAGATTGTTGGTTTGTGGACGTCGGATTTTGTCTGAAAAGCACCGGTCCTGTAAGCAATTTGCCCCCTGCGGACGACAACAAATTCATTCCGTGTTGTCTAGTGCATCCAGTTATAAACTTGTAATAATGATCCGCGCCTATAAGTATTCCAACATCTGTGAGGCAGTCAGAATTTATTTTATAATCTGCTAGTCTCATGCGGTTTCGTCTAAGATGTCTCGCAGTGCGAGCTAACCCAGTGACTTGTAAGTCTGTAGGAAGTTTATCCACTACTACCGCGTGTATTGGACTAGTAGAAGATCCGAGTCTCACTAATAACTTAACTACTTTGTAGTCACGAGGTCCACTATTTGACAAGAAACCAGAAATATTTAACCTCACACTTTTGGCAGGTTTTAAATTTAACTCATCTACCAACTGTTGTGTAATGAAGGTTTTCTGTGAACCCTGGTCAAAAAGACCTCTCCTCTAGTATTAATTCTAGATCTTCGGTTTATTAGTCTAAGTTGAGCTGTAGGCAGAGTGGTATTATTGCCTGACTCAGTAGCAAGTACATTTACTTCTTGATGCACTTTGCAATATTGCACTGCGGTAGAATTCGTGGAATTCTCCTCAGTGGTCATAGTTGGTGTAGAAGATTTTCTACATAAGGCGTAGTGGTGTACACCTTGGTTGCATCGGTTGCAGGAGCGTAGCTGCACTACACATTTTTTGGGATCATGAGAGCCCATGCACTTGGTGCACTTGTGTATTTCTTGCAACCTTTTAACCCTAACATTATAAGTAGGATAAACAGAGCATTGATAAGTGGTGTGTCCCTGATTGCAGAACAGACACTTTCTCTGGTTAATAGACTTGGTCTCTTTAGTAGACAAGTCATTGGTTATCTCAGAAGGAGACACCGAATATGTACCTATATTTCCACTCCTTTTCCCAGTGGATGGAGTAGTTTTGGATTTATATTTATTCGACTTATTCAAAGTCTGTTTAGGTTTGACTGAAGAGTCAGTATTAGTTGGTTTGGACTCAGGTTTAATTTTATCATGAGTCTTCAACCTGTTAACCGTTATCCTCAATCCCTCGAATATTTGGTCAAGAGTGAGAAACTCGGTATTATAATGTGAGCAGAGCTCTGTCAAGACATTTCGAGGTAATTTCCTCTGCAATAGTAACTTGATAGACCATTCTGAAGCAGGTATATTAACTTTAGTACCTAAGGCCTTTACTAGAGACTCTACTTCTAGTCTGAAGCATTGAAGTGACTCCGGTCTACTATTTGGTGCATTCAGATCTAGTAATTGATAATAGAGGGTAGCTATACTTAACTCTTTGTTGCAATAGTTCAACTTCAAGAGTTTTATAGCTTCCTCATAATTACTCTCATTAAGAGTAAGGTTATGTATGACCTTTTTAGCCTCTCCTGTGAGAAGACTAAGTAGGTATGAAAATTTAGAAACCTTGTCCAAGGACGGTTTCTTATGGATGTGAACTTCAAATGAAGTCCAAAAATTGTCCCAATTTTCTGTATCTAATCCTGAAAATGTAGGTAAGTCTAAGGTAGGTAAACGAATCTCTGGTAGTTGGTTATTGAATTGAGACCCTGTGTTACTGGTATTGGATCCAGATTGCTTTGCTAATTTAGATAGCCTGTCAATTATATCTTGAGTCTCCTCTTCATACTGGGAGATACCGTCTACAATTTGACTTACTTCATCAGGATCGGTTTCTACAGTATTTAGTAGAGCAATATAAGACTGACTTGTGGACTTGACTTGATCAAATTTCAGATCAGCCACTCTAACTGATGTCTCTAAGTGATAAGAGTCAATGGGAGTATCTTTAGATAAGCCCTCAGCCTTGTTAATTAATCTGGTCAAATGACCTTTAAGGCCAATGTAGGTTCTCCTTAATTGCTCAGGAGTAGCCATGTTGGGCTTGGGTCCAAACTTCATGGGATTAGTATATGTATTACTAATGAAGCTTGGGTACTTGTTCATTAGTGGACAAGTAACATTAAATGTTGCCTAATTTAAGGTGGCTAATTTATACTTTACCTCACTTGAGGTTAAATGTACCTACCTAACAACAAGTAGCTAGATATTTTGTGCACTGTCTGAACTTCACCATTAGTTCTCGTCCGGTTAGCTCTTCTATATCACCATCAGAGTTAATGGAGATTATCCAGCAATACACAAAATAGATACACGAAATTATGAATACAAGAGAAATATTATGGAGACACTCCAATCAGAGTTATCTCAAAGTTTAATCCCACCCTGTTTAGGGTCAGCACAAATAGTATAATACATACACTACTGACTAGCTTAGATCTAGTCGTGATAATTCCTAACTAAGAACTGTAAATTTATTTAGTCTGGGCTTGTACCAAATTCAGCACAATCTCAGCCTAAATTCTACCTAATAATATTGGTAAAGATTATTGTGGTGCAGTAAGGTGAATATAATTGTGCTGTATTTTTGTTTTTTTTTTGTTTTATAAGAGTGCACTTGCACACACAAGTGAAAACAATTATGTACAGTTATGTTTGGCTTGCCAGCCACAGCCGTCTGTGATAGTTGATGGTGTTGATTAGCTTGTCAACCACATGCAACCTAGACTCACCTGACAAGTGTACACCATCTCTGGTCAGGTTCTGTCTATAAGGTCTGGCTGTAAATTGGATATATGTGGCATCCAATCTCACTCGTTTTTTCAGCCTGAAATTTATGTACTTAGCAGCTCTCTGGTAGTATTCCGGGGTTACTCCCCAACGATTATCTTGACTCGGTTGGCGAGGTTCCACTAATGTGAATACTACCGAATTACTGATGAGCTTGAAAGAAGAAATTATGGCTTTAAGGTGTTTGATCACCTCAGCTGGATGACGAGTGGGATGAATGTCATTACCACCTAAGTATATAATGGTTAGATGGTGAGGCCACTCTAACGCAGGTGTTAGTGTGGAGTTGTTATAAAAGTTATGAGCTGTTGCTCCTGGTGACCTAAAGATTCTCACTTCTGTGTGAGGTATAGGTCTAAGTGTTGTGGGTAATTGGCTATGACCCACTAAAGCTACCTTATACATGAGGTGAAAGTAGCAATATGTTGGTGTGACTTAGACTAACTGATGTGTTACACTGTTGGTTGACACAATTAATTAAATAGTTAGTCTAGCTTACATCACACAAGGATTAGTTATTAATGATTAAAATTTTTAATTATAAATTTAAGCCTATCCGGTTCGATAAGGACCATAATGTGGGACATTTGGGGCTTGACTCTAATTATTTAAATATTAATATAGTAAATTCAATTACGAAGGACCACCCACTTTTATAGTAAAAGAGGGAAACTGAGAAAATATGATCATTGGAAAATTCTAGATGAACCAGTAACTATGGATAAAATACTAGAGAATATGATCATTGAAATAATTAATGGGCTGCATAATTAAATGAATCAAAGCCTCAAACACCTTCATTGGGGGGTTATTACTGGAACTCAGTACGTCCAGGAACTAGTGTGGTTCGTTCACTAATCCAATGTATAATAATCTAATCCTATGAATACTTATGAAATCATTATCATTATCATTAAGGGGAACATAGATTATGAATATGTATAATAATAATTATAATAAACACATGTTAATCCAATGAACAGAGTTCTGCATGTAAAAAGAGTACAGATAATAAATTCGAGGAATACAACGGGAATCTTAGCTTAATGACGATTCCTTAGAAGTTAGTCACGACGCTTCCTCTGATTCTCCTGGATTCGTCATGGAACACTGGGAGTTGATTAACATGGGAAATGACAGCTCGGAGAATTCTTCACACACGCTGCAAAAACAATTGTTTCCAGTAGCAACAGATTAAACTACTGGATTTCTATGTTCAATAAATGGATATTAATAATAAGAGAAAGATAATGACCTGCGATTTTTAGTTCTTATACGTCGTCACGACAAGCTACCCAGCTATAAACCCGCCCCCTATCTGATGCATCAAACAAGGATAAGGTACTTAGCTAATATGGGCACTGTGTAAGTTAAGGCTTGCCGAAGGTCGCGTCCTAGGCTCTAGACTGTCTATCCTAGATACTGACGCGCTCCACTGGCCGGTCACATGGAGTTACATAGAACCAAATTTAACAGGTTCCGTAAATGACACTGACACCAAGTGAAGGTATTGTCTGCAAGGTTATTCACACCTCACAGTGGCGACTTTCTTCTGGAGATTTGATAGCGTTTACCCTGGTGGCTGGGTAATGGCGTCTCCTCGTGAGCACCGCGTGAACACGTCTACTCGTGAGTGTTTCAACACGTGGACTCGCGTCTCTTCCGCCCTGCGTCCCGCGTTTGTTGAACAAATTATTTATTATGGATATTGTCATTTCTTGCAGTTGTGCTTGAAATGCTCGGATTAGGACGGGTTTATTATTTGGAGGAGTTAAATATTATTATTTGTCCGTTTTATGATAGTAAACGAACAATGGAGAAGAATTATAATCTCTCCAGGGCATTCACGCATGACGTTAATTTTATTACTAGATAACAGCTATAACTATAAACGCTCTATTTGGCTTTAGTTGGAGATCAGTTTATCTGTAATTAATTATCACACAGAACACCGTTGTTTATGGAGAATCAAATTCAATTCTCAGGCACATTGGATATAAATGTGTTTATTACAATAGAATCTGACGCAATACTGGCGTCGGGTGACGTAAGAATTCTAGCCTTACTGTACCGAGGTAATTATTAGTACATGTGAACTCTACGTTGGGTTAATTTTAATCACTACAATGATTAGTAGAATTAGTAGTAATTAATGAGAATACAACAGTGCTGTATTTAGTGTTGGAAATTTCCAACAGCCCATACCCATCCACAAGATGGGTATGGGCCCTTTTAATCTTGGGCCCACTACCACCCACAAGATGGATATGGGGTCCACTACCACCCACAAGATGGATATGGGGTCCGCTACCACCCACAAGATGGATATGGGGTCCACTACCACCCACAAGATGGATATGGGGTCCGCTACCACCCACAAGATGGATATGGGGTCCGCTACCACCCACAAGATGGATATGGGGTCCGCTACCACCCACAAGATGGATATGGGGTCCACTACCACCCACAAGATGGATATGGGGTCCGCTACCACCCACAAGATGGATATGGGGTCCGCTACCACCCACAAGATGGATATGGGGTCCGCTACCACCCACAAGATGGATATGGGGTCCGCTACCACCCACAAGATGGATATGGGGTCCGCTACCACCCACAAGATGGATATGGGGTCCGCTACCACCCACAAGATGGGTATGGGGGTCAACTACTGCTCAAGGATTGAAATAAATTCCACTACTTCCCACGGGGTGGTGGTGTTGGGAGTGGTGGTGGTGTTGGGAGTGGTGGTGGTGTTGGGAGTGGTGGTGGTGTTGGGAGTGGTGGTGGTGTTGGGAGTGGTGGCGGGATTGGGAGTGGTGGCGGGATTGGGAGTGGTGGCGGGATTGGGAGTGGTGGCGGGATTGGGAGTGGTGGCGGTGTTGGGAGTGGTGGCGGTGTTGGGAGTGGTGTTGGTGTTGGGAGTGGTGTTGGTGTTGGGAGTGGTGTTGGTGTTGGGAGTGGTGTTGGTGTTGGGAGTGGTGTTGGTGTTGGGAGTGGTGTTGGTGTTGGGAGTGGTGTTAATGTTGGGAGTGGTGTTAATGTTGGGAGTGGTGGTGGTGTTGGGAGTGGTGTTGGTGTTGGGAGTGGTGTTGGTGTTGGGAGTGGTGTTGGTGTTGGGAGTGGTGTTGGTGTTGGGAGTGGTGTTGGTGTTGGGAGTGGTGTTAATGTTGGGAGTGGTGTTAATGTTGGGAGTGGTTGTGGTATAATAATAATCGGTTCAGGAACTGAACCCTCTAGTTCGTTTAGCTAAGCAAATAACAATCTTTTGACGCTAGTTACAAAATTATTAATGTTATATATATATATATATATATATATATATATATATATATATATATATATATATATATATATATATATATATATATATATAAATATATATAAATATACACATCATATATATATATATATATATATATATATATATATATATATATATATATATATATATATATATATATATATATATATATATATAATGTACACACACTCGTACATACATGTACATATATATATGTATACATATATATATGTATACATATATACATACACATACATTTTTAATCACCCACACAAATATACACATCAATAATCTTTTGTGTCACAAGTGATTCAACAAGAGGCTCACAACAGTCACTATACAAGGCACTTTACAACTATGATGAGTCGCACAGTTACAAGTCTTGCTGCACATCCACCCAACTGGGCGGCAGCATTACAGTCATGTGCATGCATTACTTATAGTCAGCAAATTTTGGATACTTCGCTAAGATTTCGGGCAGCACATCATTATGAATGAAGTACGTACACATTTCTTGGACACTATTAATGGTGCTATCTCTAAATTCCGCGATTTTTTCACATTCCATTATATATTGACGCAAAGTATGCGAATAGTTCTGCTGACAGAGTTTACATTTAGTCAAATCTACATCAACAGATGTTACAAATTCCCAGAGGTACTTGTAGCCAAGCATAAGCCTAGCAGTGGTATCATCTACAAGTCTGCTAACCTTATTGGATGACCCAAAGACATGGGGTACTTCCTGCATAATAGAATGATGATGGCTGGTGTGAATTTCACTTTGCCTCAAGTTTACGAAATTTAGTTGATGTTCTCAGAATATTACTGCCCTCAGGCTGCTCAAAGGCAGTCCAAGTTGGTAATCAATTCCCTCTTTACGAGCAAAAGTCTTGGCCAACTCATGAGTTTTATCATGCATTCGGAGACCAATATGGGAAGGAATCCACAGGAGACAGACTAGGACTCTCTCATTGATTATTTCATTATATCTGTGTCTAGTTTCAGAGATAAGCACGTCACAGTTATGACTTGGGGAACTAAGGGCAGTCAAGGATGACAAGGAGTCACTTACAATTAGCGTGTCAACTTTGGATTCATATACGCGCTCGAGTGCAAGGATTATGGCAACGAATTCTGTTTGAAGAGTGAAGGCCTAGTTACTTAGACGTGTTCTACACTCATGGGAGACTACATAGACTCTCAATTTCACAATATTGTATAAACTTGGAACTTAAAATTTGTCAATCTGTTTCATAAATTGATAACTTTGTTAATTATCAATTAATCATTAATTTATTCACTTAAATATTTTCACATTAATATTAGCAACTATATAGTCTTTTTTTGTTACAATATTTCAGCATTGTTAATGGACTCTCAAGCTTTAAGCTCGTACACCTGCGTCTCCAGTCCATATTTGTCTGTTCCTATTGTTTATATTGCGATAATGGACCCCATACCCATCTTGTTGGTGGTAGTGGACCCCATACCCATCTTGTTGGTGGTAGTGGACCCCATACCCATCTTGTTGGTGGTAGTGGACCCCATACCCATCTTGTTGGTGGTAGTGGACCCCATACCCATCTTGTTGGTGGTAGTGGACCCCATACCCATCTTGTTGGTGGTAGTGGACCCCATACCCATCTTGTTGGTGGTAGTGGACCCCATACCCATCTTGTTGGTGGTAGTGGACCCCATACCCATCTTGTTGGTGGTAGTGGACCCCATACCCATCTTGTTGGTGGTAGTGGACCCCATACCCATCTTGTTGGTGGTAGTGGACCCCATACCCATCTTGTTGGTGGTAGTGGACCCCATACCCATCTTGTTGGTGGTAGTGGACCCCATACCCATCTTGTTGGTGGTAGTGGACCCCATACCCATCTTGTTGGTGGTAGTGGACCCCATACCCATCTTGTTGGTGGTAGTGGACCCCATACCCATCTTGTTGGTGGTAGTGGACCCCATACCCATCTTGTTGGTGGTAGTGGACCCCATACCCATCTTGTTGGTGGTAGTGGACCCCATACCCATCTTGTTGGTGGTAGTGGACCCCATACCCATCTTGTTGGTGGTAGTGGACCCCATACCCATCTTGTTGGTGGTAGTGGACCCCATACCCATCTTGTTGGTGGTAGTGGACCCCATACCCATCTTGTTGGTGGTAGTGGACCCCATACCCATCTTGTTGGTGGTTGTGGACCCCATACCCATCTTGTTGGTGGTATTGGACTCCATACCCATCCTGTTGGTGGTAGTGGACCCCATACCCATCCTGCGGGCGGAAGTGGACCCCATACCAATCCAATGGCCGGTAGTGCAACCCATACCAATCATATGAGCAGTAGTGGACCCCTTGCCCATCCTGTGAGCAGTAGTGGACCCCATGCCCATCCTGTGGGTGGTAGTGACCCCATACCCATCCTGTGGGTGGTAGTGGCCCCCCCCATTCCCATCCTGTAAGTGGTTGTCGACCCAATACCCATTATGTGGGCGGTAGTGGACCTCATACCCATCCTGTAGGCTGTAGTGGACCCCATACTCATTTTTTCGGGCGATAGTGGAGCATATATCCATCCTGTGGACGGTATTGGACCCCATACCAATCCTGTGGGCGGTATTGGACCCCATACCCATCCTGTGGGTGGTAGTGAACCCCATACCCATCCTGCAGGCGGAAGTGGACCCCATAAAAAATCATGTGGGTGGTAGTGACCCCATTGCCATCCTGTAGGCAGTAGTGGACCCCATACCCATCCTATTGGCGGTAGTGGACCCCATACCAATCCTGTGGGCGGTAGTGGACCCCACGCCCATTCTGTGGGTGGCAGTGACCCCAGTCCCATCCTTTGGGTAGTAGTGACCCCCGCATACCCATCCTGTGAGTGGTTACCGACCAAATACCCTCATGTGGGCGGTAGTGGACCCCATACTCATCCTGTAGATGATATTGATTGTTGACGCCGAAGGCGGCTAGTTTATTGTGCACCCCATACTCATCCTGTGAGCGGTAGCGCAAAAAGCATTACAGAGGGCACAAAAGGTCTTTATCAGACCTCATCTTAGATTATTACATAAAGAATTTCATCTATCCTTCACACCTTATAGTTACAATGTCAGCTAGATACAGTGAAAGCGCTATTTCAAGAGCTATATATTTACAGTAAGTCATCATACATTAATGGTAGGTCTTATCGCTAATACATAATAGTTTGACCAATGGAGATATTACAGTCATAGGGGAGCTTCTGATTATTATTAGTCCTCACAATACACTACTTGTTTCTTAATCTCATATGTCGTTTATCTACTGGAAGCGAAATGTGGATAGTGCAAGGATTTCAGGTAATTTATCCATGGTAATAAGATATGTTCTTATATTATACAGAGTGAACTTAGATTTATCTCTGTAGATGATAGTGGTACTCAAGCCCATCGAGTAGACGGTAGTAGACCCCATACCCATCCTGTGGATGATAGTGGTCCCCAGACCCATCCTATGGGTAGTTGTTGGGCCTAGATCCATCCTACAAGTGGTATGGACCCCTTACCCACCTAACAGGTTGTAGTGGACCCTATACCCATCCTACAGTAGGTAGTAGTCACTATACCATACTGTTGCAGTCGTTTACCCCATAGACATTCCAACGTAACATCGTTTTCTGTTGACGCTCCAACAATACACTCTTTAATGATTGTTAAAGCACAAACTCGTGTATATAATGTTGATTGTTGAAGCACTTTTATTTTATGTAATAAATTATAGTGCTTATTATAATTTACTAATAACAACTAATATTTCTCAAAACAAAACTACGAGCCTTCAACAACATGTAGCTGATCTGTAATATTCTAAGGGCATGGACAATAGCAGGTCAATTTCACAACCCATGTGGGACCTGAAAACTACAATTTTCATTATAATTGAACCAATCACGACTATTCTGCTATCTACGGCGATTGACGGGTACTGTGAGACGTAAATTGGTACGTGAGGCGAAGAGTTTGGGCCTCGAAAAAATATAACTGGGAATATACCACATATGTACTAATTCATAAGCAAAATATTGACAATAAGCAATAAGTCATATATGTGCTGCCTTGTGCGAGAGCGGGTTGCATCTAGCAGTATTCACCAGGTTGAACTCACCTACATGCACTCCCCTAGTTGTACTCACCTACATGCACTCCCCTAGTTGTTTTCATGTAGTTGTACTCACCTACATGCACTCCCTTAGTTGTTCTCATGTAGTTGTACTCACCTACTTGTATTCATCTAGCAGTGTTCACCAAGGTGTACTCACCTAGCTACATGTACTCTCCTTGTTGCACTCATGTTGTTGTACTTGCCTAGTTGTACTCACCTATTTGTACTTCAGTGATATTTAATGTAAAATCTACTATAATACAGATGCCCGAAACGCTTTCCATAATAGTGGCTTTAGGCATTGTATGTACTAGCTCTATCTATAAATTCATTAATATCTGTATCACCCCTTGTATGTATGTACTTTACCTGAATAAATATTTGAATTTGAATGAATGTGATAAAGGGGTATTTTGATGCACTCTAAATTTTTATTCGAAAAAAAATGGTAGACTAAATGTTTCATTTGTCCTTCATACACCTATGCAGCAGTATTTTCCATTTATGCTGATGTATTATACATAAAGTACCAAAATATAATTTAAACATAAAAACAGTATTACTTAATACATCATTTAGCAAACAGGGTTATAAAAACAATTTTTAGCAAGATCATAATAAAAAGTAAATATTTCGCACACCTATCATACAACTAAGACAACATTCACAATTTACATGTATAATGTACATGAATTTAATATTTAAACATGAACAAAATATATTTTTAATAAATAAAGGTGAAACTAGTGTAAGAAAAGGCAGCATTTGCTATTTTAAATAAAGAAATACTTCTACCATTCTTGGGTTAAAGGTTGCACAGGTGCCTGTAAAACCATACATGAAACTTATCTCCCCCCCCCCCCAATACCATGATGAAACTTTGGTGAAGGTTTCCAAAACGTTTTGTGTTTGCTGGGGGGGGGGGGGGTGGGAGGTGGGGAGGGGTTGAGGCTGGGTTGGGCATGCAGGCAAGGGTTGAGTGCGGATAGGCTATGACTGGAATGGGTAGGTAGGGATGGGTTGAGGCTGGGGTGGGTAAATGAGTAGGGGTTGGGTAGGGATAAATTGTGGGTAGGTGGGGATGGGTGGCGACTGGGGTGGGGAGGGGTTGAGGTTGGGTTGGGCATGTGGGAAGGGAATAGGCTGTGGCTGGGGTGAGTAGAGTCTGGGGTGGGTTGAGGATAGGGTGGGTATGTGGGGTGGGCTGCTTCTGGGGTGGGTAGGAGAGGTCCACTAAAATTAAAGTCACCCATGACATAAATACTGTTAGATCTAGATGCTCTAGATATTTCATCCCATAGATGCTTTGCTTCAATTCTGTCTAAATTTGGTGGCCTATATATAACTCCTATTTTAATATTATTGGCTTTTTCGTTTAATTCTATTCAAATAGTTTCTGTGTGTGGCTCAGTTTTGATTCCCTCTTTGAGACTACATTTCAAATTGTCCTTAACATATATGGCTACTCCCCCCCCCTCGTCTAATATATCTATCTGTGTGAAATATTTTAAATCCATTTATTTCATATTCAGCTAATAGTTCTCGATTTTCTACATTCATCCAAGTTTCGGTAAGTGCAATAATATCTATTTTTTTCTGTACAGACAAGAGCATTTAATTCGTTTATTTTGTTTCTTAGACTTCTACTGTTAGTGTAATATACCCTAAGTGAATTGTTATTTTGAGGCCCTTCTCTTTCCCTGATCATTTTGCCAATTTGTTTCTCCAACAAACACATACTTTTATTACCTCCTTCCTCCAAATCAATTCCCATACCACTATCTACTAACAGTTTAAACCCAAACAAATGCCTCTAACCACTGGTTCCATCGAGTTCGCAACAGTAACAACCCCAGCCCTCGATAGATGCACCCCATCACGAGCATACATTTCATTTCTCCCATAGAAGTGTTCCCAGTTGTCTATGAAAGATATTGCATTTGATTTGCAATATCTTTCCAGCCGGCAATTGACACCAAGTGCCCTCGACAACCATTCATTCCCAATGCTCTTTCTTGGAAGAATGCCACATATGATCGGGATTCCTCCCTTGCTCCTAACTAAATCTATGGCTTTGTTAAATTTCTTTATCAGTTCCTTACTCCTAACTCGTCCAACATCATTACCCTATGCACTAATACAAATAATGGGTTTGTTCCCATTTCCAGTCATAATATGTCATGTTGTCAACAATATCTCCAATTCCAGCTCCCGGATAGCAGACCCTTAACCTGTTCCCCTTATCTCTGGCACAAAACGTCCTGTCTAAATACCTCACCTGGGAATCTCCCACAACCAAAATTCGTTTAGGTGCCTCCTTAACTTTCTGAGCACTTTGAGGGGCCTCTGCTTCGTTGCTCTTCGTTGATTTCCGTTTTGAGTGAACTGCAGGCTCACCACAGCATTCGTCTCCCAACACGGCAAATGAATTTAATGTCCTTAGGGCGTCTGTAGGCGGCCTTGTCAAGGTCTTCTTAAGACTCTTGTCCTTAACGACCTTCCACGATGAGGTCTTGTTAATATTGGTCTCCTGCGTTTCTTCCCGATATTTCAGCTGTCGTACCTCATCTCGTAGGGAATACATCTCTGCTCTCAGAGTTCCAACTAGATTCATCAATTCCTTCACTAATCCTTCCATTATTGCTATAATAAATGTTACTGGAGCTGGTGGGGTTAGTGTAGCCCTCTAGGTTTTCCGTTTTTTCTTTGCCTGCGACTTTGGCTGAGCAGTGCTGTCGTTAGAGTTTGGTGACGTGGCCTCCATGAGGAAGTCTTGAACCGTGTAGGTGTCGTATTTGTGATGCGGCGGTGGAGCTCCTACTATGATTTCCTCGTCTGAGGTGTCCGTAACCTCCGTTGTGGGCGTTTTTGTCTTTCGCCTGGCAGCCTTAGGTAGGCTTAGGTGTCGTTGATTAGTGGTTGTGGCTATTTCAGGAGCGCTGGTGGTGCTGTTATCGTTTGTAGACAGCACGTCTGCTAGCACGGCTGCTGAGATAGTGATAGTAGGAGTGTTGGGAGCTGGAGAAGGAATTACCTGTGTTTGTGTCGCCCGGGTCATGGGCGGTTCTGGAGTCGGTGTTGAAGTTGACCGCATGGTCGTCCTGGTTGTAGTCTCCGGAGTGGTAGAGGAGGCAGTGAGATTTACGCTAGTGGCTATGATGGGGGCCAGGCCATTGTCTATGTATAACGCGTTTAGTTCACTGACAAAGCGCTAGTTGTCTGGTCCTGCAAGCCTTTCCGCTAGTCTAATAAGACCAGGGATATTGCCAGCACGTGATGCATATGAAGAAAGATTAACAAAGCTTAAATTGTATTCATTGGAAAGGCGAAGAGTTAGGGGAAAACATGATAGAGGTTTATAAGTGAATGAATGGACATAACAAGGGTGGTATTAATAGGGTATTAAAAGTATCAACAAACGACTGAACACGAAACAATGAGTATAAATTGGATAAGTTTAGATTTAGGAATGACTTGGGTAAATACTGGTTCGGTAACAGTGTTGGTGATTTGTGGAACCAATTACTACATAACGTGGTGGAGTCCCTCGATTGTTTCAAGCGTGGGTTTGAAATATATATGAGTGGGATTGGGTGGTTATAGATAGGAGCTGCTTATTAATATCTCCTTTGTTATGTCCATTCATCCACTTGTAAACCTCTATCATGTCACCCCTAACTCTTCGCCTTTCCAGTGAATGCAATTTAAGTTTTGTTAATCTTTCTTCATATGAAAGATATCTAATTTGGGGAATTAACTTAGTCATCCTACGCTGGACACGTTCAATTGAATGTATATCCATTCTATTGTACGGCGACCAAAACTGAACTGCTTAATCTAAATGGGGCCTAACCAGTGCAAGATATAACTGAAGAACCACACCAGGTGTCTTGTTACTAATGCTTCGATTAATAAATCCCAGTGTCCTATTTGCCTTATTACGAACATTCATTTATTGATCCTTTTGTTTTAAATTCTTACTAATCATAACTCCCAGATCCCTTTCGCAATCTGACTTCGCAATCTCAACACCATCTAGCTCGTATCTTGTAACTCTGTCATCATTACCTAGCCTCAGAACTTTACATTTATCAGCATTAAACTGCATCTGCCAATCTTTTGACCATTTCAAAACCCTATTTAGATCAACTTGAAGTGATAGTGAGTCTTCTTCCGAATTAATTTCCCTACCGATTTTTGTATCATCGGCAAATTTGCAAATGTTGCTACTCAAACTTAAATCTAAATAATTTATATATAACAGTCATGTGCAATTGACCTGCTAAGGATGTGCGACAGGTTAGCCTTAAACCAGCAAATAGTAGAACCAACTAGGAAGGAGAATGTTACGTACCTCTCTAAGATACGTAATTAAATAAATTAATTTGTACATTTATATATACTTACATTTATATATTCTTTGTGTAATATATAATTTCATGTATGTATATTTATGCAGTTATATGTTTATATCTTACATTGTTGCCTGTTTGGAGTTAGGCACAACGTATCGTGGGAATGATTGTTTTTTTCTTTGTGTGCTCAGTTGTTCCCGTGGGAACTAATGATTTGTATGATCATAAGTGGGTAACAATAGGTGAATTATAATTGTTCGAACCTGAGTTGGCAAATTGTTCGTGGGAGAGTCAGTTGCTGGGTGGGCATGTCATCATTCCCCTTTGTTTGTGTTATTTTAATTACTGTATAAAGCAATAATTACCTTATTTTTGTTATACATGTTATTCTAACCAATTACTAAGTTAGTTTAAGATTACTCTTGTCACAATATATTGCTCCATGTAAGTTTTATAAATACTTGTAACTTTGGCAATTTTTCGCGGGGCAGATGTTATGATTTCTAGTGCTGTCGCTTATGTAGGTCAGTAGCTTCCAAGGACCAGGAGGAGTAACATCTGTGTGAGTTAAGTCTGAGATTCTGTTTTGTCATTAGTAGATCTTCATTCTGGGAGAGACACTATTTTGATTTTTGCTTTAATTGTGAAATATTGGTCCATCTGTACTTTATATAATATTGATTATATTGTTAATATATATATTAAAATTTATATGTATATTTCTTCAGTCCTAAGGGAAAATTTTACTTTATGCCTGTTATCAATCAAGGGGTTACACTGGTGACCCGCTCTAGACAACAGCAGTTGTAGTATCCCTAGACATATTCAAGTCTGGCTGTAGTAGGGTCTCGAGCCGTAACGAACGATTGGTAACAAGAGAACAGGCTGGACCTCATTTTCACCAAGAATGATGAATTGATCAGGAACATAATGATTACAAATACCTGTTACTCAGATCACAACGTAAATGAAGTTCTGAGAAGCAAGGGGAGTACTCCTGCACAAATTCTCTCCTGAACAACCACTCCTGAGTTCCAGGGGAGGAGAAATCAGCAAATTTAATTTAAAAAATAAACAGCTAAACTGGGACCAAATAACCCAGGACCTCACAGAAATTAGCAGGGAAGAATGTCTAGAAAATGCAAACCTGGACCAGTGCCTGAAAAAAAGCTCAGTAGCACTAGAAGTATGCTCGAACAGCATACCTCTAAAACAAGAGGAAGATATGGAGATTGTAACAGGAACGTCGCTCCCTCTACAGACGAAGAAAACGCATTGCGGAGGAACTTGATAGTCACACCCTATCTCAAAATCGACGAAGAAGGTTAGGTACAGAAATAGAAACGATTGAACTAAAGCTACAAGAATCATACAAAACTCAGGAAAGGCAAAGAGAGCCAGCAGTAAAATAAACAGAAATTCGAAATATTATTTCTCCTTAGCAAAGATGTCACCCTATCTCCACTGGATTTGAAGAAGCAATAGACAGTATCCCGATGCACTCAGCACTAAGACCTGATTCTTGGAACTCTATATTCATCAAGAACTGTAAAAAAACACTATCACAGGCCCTTCACATTTTTGGAGACAAAACCTAGATACTGGCGTTATCCCTGGCATACTAAAAACAGCAGAGATATCACCACTCCATAAAGGAGGAAATAAGGCACAGGTAAAAAATTACAGACCTATAGCACTAACATCGCACATCAGAAAAATCTTTGAGAGAGTGCTAAGAAGTAAGATCACAAAATACATGGAATCACAGCATCTCTTTAACCCCAGACAACATGGTTTCAGAACAGGGTGATCTTGCCTATTACAGTTGCTGGACCATTATGACATGCCATTTGATGTCATGGAAGACAAATAAAACGCTGATGTAATATACACAAATTTCGCTAAAGCCTTCGACAAGTGTGACCATGGTGTTATTGCACACAAAATGCGTTCAAAAGAAATTACCGTAAAAATAGGCAGATGGATCTACAATTTCCTGACTAACAGAACCCAACGTGCAATAGTCAATAAAATAAAATCCGGTCCATCAATCGTGAAGAGCTCAGTCTGCCCCAGGGTACTGTGCTTGAGCCAGTCCTTTTTCTCATCCTCATATCGGATATAGACAAGGACAGAATCTTTAATACTGTATCATCCTTTGCAGATGACACTAGGATTTCTATGATAGTAGAAAACATAGAGGACATGACAAACCTCAAATCAGATGTAAATCAGGTCTTTCAATGGCAGAGAAAATAATATGGTGTTTAACGAAAAATAGTTTCAGTTGCTGCGCTATGGAAAAAATTAAAATATAAAACCGGAAACTACGGACAAACTACGAAAACTACGAAACTACGGAAACGCAGTCAAATCATAATATAGAAGGTATCAATGTAAAGGATTTGGGTGTACTCATGTCAGAAGACATGAGTACACCTAGAAGACATGACCCTTTAAAGAACACAATAAAGTAGCCGTCACATCTGCAAGAAAAATGACAGGTTGGATAACAAGAACCTTTCACACTAGAGATGCTATAGGGATGATGATACTTTTCAAGACCCTCGTGTGGAATATTGATGCACAATGACAGCCCCTTTCAAAGCTGGAAAAATTGCTGACCTAGAGAGCGTTCCGAGATCCCTTACTGCTAGAATCCACTCAGTAAAACATCTAAGCTCTTGGGACTAACTAAAGAGCCCAAATCTGTATTCTTCTGAGTGCAGGCGGGAGAGATACATAATATATGCATAACATATACATAAGAGAGACACGAGGGTCTTGAAAAGTACCATCATCCGTATTTGTTCATACATAATAATTTACTCATGGAAAATAGTAGAAGGGCTGGTCCCAAACCTGCACACAGAAATAACATCACATGAGACCAGAAGACATGTCACGATGAGCAGAATACCCCCATTGAAAAACAGAGGTGTAATAGGTACTCTGAGAGAGAACTCAATCAAGAGGCTCGAGACTATTCAACACGCTTCCACTACACATAAGGGCATAACTGGCCGACCCCTCGCAGTGTTCAAGACAAAGGGACTTGATAAACACCTCCAAAGGATTCCTGATCAACCAGGCTGTGACTCATACATCAGGCTGCGAGCAGCCGCGTCCAACAGCCTAATTGACCAGTCCAGCAACCAGGAGGCAAGGTCGACGACCGGGACGCGGGGTCGCTAAGCAACGAAATAATCTCAAGGCAGTTGAATACCAAATAAACGGATTTTAAGTATTTCACAGATATATTAGACGCTGAGGGGGAGTAGCCATGTTTGTTAGGGAAAATTTGAAATGTAGTCTCAAAGAGGTAATCAAAACTGAGCCACACACAAAGAAACTGTTTGGTTAGAATTAATTACCATACAAATTGAGGATTTGCATTCAGGTTTCATTGATTTAGATTCAGGTTTGACCAGCAATTTTTGCAAATTTGCAGATGATACAGGGGGATCGGGGGAACATGATCGGGGGAACAAGGTAGATGCAGATGCATCTGCCTTGGCAGATGCAGTTTGGTGCTGACAATTGTGGGGATTTGGGGTTGGGCGGTGATGGTGTTGAGGTTTCGGAGTCAGATTGCAAAGGAGGTCTGGGGGTTGTGATTGGTAGGAATTTGGTACCAAAGGATCAAAACATGGGTGTTTGTAGTGAGGCAGGTGGGACGCTGGGATTTGTTTGTCGGAGCACTGGTGGTGGGACTCCTGTTGTTTTTAAGCTGTGTCTTAAAGCTCTGGTTGGGCCCCATTTGGATTATGCAGCTCAGTTTTGGTTGGCGTGCTAAGGAGTGGATGTGAGTTCCGCGTGAGTTCACTGTAGTGTATCCAGCATGGGATGACAGGGTCGGTGTCCCAAGTTGGGAACCTATCATGTGGGGAAGGATTGACTGAGCTTGGGTTGCGTTCGCTGGAGGGGCGAGGAGTTCGGGGTAGCATGGTGGTGTGCAGGTGGATGGGTGGACATAGTATGGGGGATGTTGGGTGTCAGCACAGGACTTAGCACGAAACGGTGGGTGTGGGTTTGATTGATTTGGACTTGGGGCGGACCTGGGTGGGTGCTGGGAGGGTGGTGGGGTTGTTGATATGTGGAGCCGGTTGTCAGGTGACACAGACACCGCATGGCACTTTCACGCCCCGAGCATGCGCGCCGCCAACTTAGAGGTCATGCACCCGGGTGTGGAGGATCGTGTGGGCGAGCGCGCGGCGACACCGAAATGTGTATACTCGTTTCAGTTTTCTCATCTTAATTCTCGTGCTACGTCGTTCGTTTTGGTATCAGTGTGTTCGCAATTAAATTCCTTGCAGGTGTATATGCATATAATGTTCAAACGCACAGCGTGACTCCCCGTAGCCAAACCTTAAAGTCTGCAAAAGTTACCTGTGAGCGCACAAAATCCGTAAAATGTACATACTTGTTTCAGTTTTCTCGCCTTAATTCTTGTGCTACGTCGTTCGTTTTGGTATCATTGTGTTCGCAATTAAATTCCCTGCAGGTGTATATGCATATAATGTTCAAACCCACAGCGTGACTGCCCGCAGCAAAGCCTAAAATTATCCGTGATAGAGCACCAATTTGCATACCTCAACTTAATCTGTATACCCGTTCAGTTTGATAACATCAATTTTCGTATTACGTCTTTCATTCTGGTATCAAATTGTTTGCAATATAAACGCGCGTATTTTAAAACTATTCCCATAATAATAAAGCAATAACTAGAATTTTAACAAGTATTTTAATTTTGGACGCTCATCATCGCAAAATTATTTATATCATTCCAGTGTTCTGACATAAATTTCCGTGTTACATCTTTCATTTTAGTATCAAATTGTTCGCAATCTAAAGGCGCGCATTTTAAAACTAGTCCCATAATAATGTCACAATAAATACAATTTTAACAAATATTTAAAAAAAATTGACCTAAAACGTATTTATAATTTTTCAAGTGTTTTGACATCAAGTTTTGTGTTACATCTTTTATTTTGGTATCACATTGTGCGCACTTTAAAGGCGCTCATTTTACAACTATCCCAAAGATCCGATAATAAATTAATTTTATACAAATACTTTTTTATCGGACACACATCATGTCCGATGCTCAGACTCAAGAGAAAAAATGGAACGCAAGCGCTTTAATTGGCTGTTGATTGCTGGTGTTCAGTAGAACTTCGGTTTCAACTCTGTTGACCATGTCGTAGCTCAGTTGATTAAGGCAGCGCCTGGGATGATCTTGGACGTAGATTCGAATCCACGGCCCTTGTGGATTTGTTCATTGATGCATCACGCTATTGTGATTTCTGTGTGTAAAGCACCGGGTGTTGCCACTAATATATTTTCAATTATTTGCTCTGTGGTTTTATTTTTTTTTCGTATATGATGCATATTTGAGTCCTTTACAATATTTATACTGTAGAATGTTCACCATGTTCTATGGAACTGTGATACATGTGTCAGTAATGTGTCGACAATAAATGTTTATGGTCGCAATATTACTTATTAATATATTAATAAGTAATATTAATATATTTGAAATGGGGTCATGTAGACCCCATTTCACAGACAATAACACACCCTCAGAGTGACGTTTGAGAACAGGGTTCAACTCCCTGAAAGGCCTCGCCGGCGCACCACTGTTGAGTCCTACACCTCTAGTTATGTGGACCCCACACAATGACACCCTCAGTAACGTTTGACAACAGGGTTCAACTCCCTGAAATGCCTCAGCGACGCACCGCCAATTAAGGTTCCCTCACTACGCCATCCATTATTAATATCAAAACACAATCGGAGCTCCAGATAACACAGCATATCTATTTTTTTACCTTTCATTTATGCATTTTTTTTTTTAGATAACAATCGCCTTTTCAAATGAAATTAAACTGCAGTTGTATGTTTTTGTGAAAAACTTTATTCATTATAAAACTTGTATATAATTTATAAGGACGTTTTAACTAAGAATTCACATTACTACGTATATAGTAATAATCAAACAGGATTTGAAAACTGCAAAAGCAATTTGCGTAGTTCACAACTGTCAATGTCTACATCAGTGCTGTCGATATAGTCTATGTCAATGTTCCTGGCGGTGCTGTCGTTCTCTCTCGTGATCTCATAGTCATTAATACTGTCGCTATTGACATCACTCTCGCTACTGCTAACTCCAATGGTAGATTTCTTCCAAGCAGTAATGTCGGCCTGGAGGTCTGGCAGGCGACTGTAGGAGCCGTGGTCCAGAGGGCTTCGCGTGAAGGGGTCGGACGGGTGGGACGTCAGCAGCAGGGTGACCAGCGTCGACTCGTCCACCACCATCTTGGACGAGTGTAACAGCACCGGCGCCTCCATCACTGCTTGCGTCACGCTGTCTAGGAACCTCTCCGGGCACTCCTCCGTCGACTCCTCAACGGGATTTGGGAAGTAACTAAACCGTAATCCAGTCTCTGTTACCTGCTCCTTGAATGAAAACAAAACCTGAGAGTGATTCTGGCGCAGAACTCGTGAAATAGGAGTTGGTAATGCTTTGTAAACTCTATCCAAAACAGTTGATAGCCATGAGTAGCTGTCATTCTCATGATGTAATGTCGAGCTTATAGCAACCAAAGAAGAGGTTATACATACAATGGAAGCTGCAGCGGCCTCAGCCAGTCCAGGAATCACATAAGCCGCCATTGTGGATGGTGTAGTAACCATCATCTTGTATAAATAACAAATGTTAGCGAACGCCGACACTGTGCGAAGAGTGTCCCAGGAACTTGAAAGACGTCTCACTCGTAATGCGACAGACATTTCTCCCAACAACTGCACAATGTGGTTGAAGAAAGATGATTCTGCTCCAATCTTCAGATTCCTCACCTGGTGCACGGCGACAGCAGCAACAGCATGTAAGTAACCATATTTATTAAGGCCAAGAAATATCTTGAAGAAGCAATAACCAATGCTCATTGGTGTGCTCAGGTTATCCAGGTGATGCACCTTCAAGTATAGACTCGTGGCTACAAATCCATCAACAACTTGCTTCCCAGAGTTGGCATCTAGCAAATACTTCTCTGGACACATGCAAATAAATAGAATCATTTCCAGTCGCAGATACGGGTTGGGACACAATTTCTGATCAGAATACATCTTCAGAATCCACGATTTCAAGAAATCAGAATATAATAGGTCTGAATCCATGTTGCGCTCTGGTCGCCAGTGTCTGACAAGCGTTATCATGGTCCAGAGAACGTCCTCCCAACGACCTGTCATCTTCACCAACTTCGTCCTCATACATGAGGCTATTGTTTGTGCCCAAAACATTCCAAGACGCGCCTTCTTAACGTATAAATCCATTATAAATTCTGCATCAACGTCAAGCACTTGCTCAGCCTCTTTCATAATTTTAAATATATAATCAGCCGAGATTTTGATGGGGTCGATCTGCGACGCGGCATTGAGGAATGCATGAAGTCTATCAGTGGAATCTTCGAAGATGTCCATATTCCGGATTAATAGGTGCTCCCAAGAAGAATTAACGACGCGAATGAGTTGAACAAGAAAAGCTATCAAGCAATGAGAGGGGTTGTTGTTGTTTAAGATTCGCTACTCAGAACAAAATGAAAGGGGAATCTGCCTCCAGGTAAATATAAGGTATTCATGAAAGGATGTGAGGTGAATTTACATTAGAATATAAGAATGACAGTAACCGCAGAAGGCCTTTTAGCACATAGGAGGCATTTATATCCTATCCTCTTCATTTATATCTTAATTAACTTAGGATGACTAAGTTAATTCCCCAAATTAGAAATCTTTCATATGAAGAAAGATTAACAAAGCTTAAGTTGCATTCACTGGAAAGACGAAGAGTTAGGGGTGACATGATTGAAGATTACAAGTGGATGAATAGACATAACAAAGGGGATATTATTAGGGTATTAAAAGTATCAACTCAAGACAGAACACGAAACAATGGGTATAAATTGGATAAGTTTAGATTTAGGAAAGACTTGGGTAAATACTGGTTCGGAAACAGGGTTGTTGATTTGTCGAACCAATTACCGCGTAACGTGGTGGAGGTGGGGTCCCTCGATTGTTTCAAGCATGTATATGAGTGGGATTGGGTGGTTATAGATAGGAGCTGCCTCGTATTGGCCAATAGGCCTTCTGCAGTTACCTTTGTTTTTATGTTCTCATGTAAACAGATATTAACAAAGTTTTCGATTGGGCAGCAGAAAATATCATGATGTTTAACGGTGATAAATTCCAAGTACTCAGATACGGGAAAAATGAGGATCTTAAACATAATTCAGGGTACAAAACACAATCGAATCTGCCCATAGAAGGAAAACAGCATGTCACGGATTTGGGAATAATGATGTCCGACGACCTAACGTTTAGTGAGCATAAGAACATAAGAACAAAGACAACTGCAGAAGGCCTATTGGCCTATACGAGGCAGCTCCTATTTATAACCACCCAATCCCACTCATATACTTGTCCAACCCGCGCTTGAAACAATCGAGGGACCCCACCTCCAGCACGTTACGCGGTAATTGGTTCCACAAATCAACAACCCTGTTACTGAACCAGTATTTACCCAAGTCTTTCCTAAATCTAAACTTATCCAATTTATACCATTTGTTTCGTGTTCTGTCTTGTGTTGATACTTTTAATACCCTATTAATATCCCCTTTGTTATGTCCATTCACCCACTTGTAAACCTCTATCATGTCACCCCTAACTCTTCGCCTTTCCAGTGAATGCAACTTAAGCTTTGTTAATCTTTCTTCATATGAAAGATTTCTAATTTGGGGAATTAACTTAGTCATCCTACGCTGGACACGTTCAAGTGAATTTACATCCATTCTATAATATGGCGACCAAAACTGAACTGCATAATCTAAATGGGGCCAAACTAGAGCAAGATATAAGATGGTGTTGTGATTGCGAAGTCGGATTGCGAAAGGGATCTGGGAGTTATGATTAGTAAGAATTTAAAACAAAAGGATCAATGCATAAATGTTCGTAATAAGGCAAATCGGACACTTGGATTTATTAATCGCAGCGTTAGTAACAAGACACCTGGTGTGGTTCTCAAGCTATATCTTGCTCTAGTTAGGCCCCATTTAGATTATGCAGTTCAGTTTTGGTCGCCATATTATAGAATGGATATAAATTCACTTGAACGTGTCCAGCGTAGGATGACTAAGTTAATTCCCCAAATTAGAAATCTTTCATATGAAGAAAGATTAACAAAGCTTAAGTTGCATTCACTGGAAAGGCGAAGAGTTAGGGGTGACATGATAGAGGTTTACAAGTGGATGAATGGACATAACCGGGGGGATATTAATAGGGTATTAAAAGTATCAACACAGGACAGAACACGAAACAATGGGTATAAATTGGATAAGTTTAGATTTAGGAAAGACTTGGGTAAATACTGGTTCAGTAACAGGGTTGTTGATTTGTGGAACCAATTGCCGCGTAACATTGTGGAGGTGGGGTCCCTCGATTGTTTCAAGCACGGGTTAGACAAGTATATGAGTGGGATTGGGTGGTTATAGAATAGGAGCTGCCTCGTATGGGCCAATAGGCCTTCTGCAGTTACATTTGTTCTTATGTAACGTCTTCTTCTTATATAGCTTGAGAACAACACCAGGTGTCTTGTTACTAACGCTGCGATTAATAAATCCAAGTGTCCGATTTGCCTTATTACGAACATTTATGCATTGATCCTTTTGTTTTAAATTCTTACTAATCATAACTCCCAGATCCCTTTCGCAATCCGACTTCGCAATCTCAACACCATCTAGCTCGTATCTTGTAACTCTATTATCATTACCTAACCTCAGAACTTTACATTTATCAGCATTAAACTGCATCTGCCAATCCTTTGACCATTTCAAAACCCTATCTAGATCAACTTGAAGTGATAGTGAGTCCTCCTCCGAATTAATTTCCCTACCGATTTTCGTATCATCGGCAAATATGCAAATGTTGCTACTCAAACCTGAATCTAAATCATTTATATATATTATAAACAACAGCGGTCCCAGGACAGAGCCCTGAGGTACTCCACTAACAACATTATCCCACTCTGACTTAACCCCATTTATACTAACTCTCTGTTTCCTTTGGAATAGCCATGCCCTAATCCAAGTTAATATAGCACCCCCAATACCATGAGACTCTATCTTTTTAATTAGTCTTTCATGTGGCACTGTATCAAAAGCTTTGCTAAAGTCAAGGTACACAACATCACAATCCTTACCACTATCAACTGCCTCAACTATGCTGGAATAAAAAGTTAGCAAATTTGTTAAACATGAACGGCCATTTGTAAAACCATGTTGCGACTCATTTATTAATTTATGTTTTTCAAGATGGAGACGAATTGTATTTGCAATTATTGATTCAAGTAACTTTCCCACAATAGACGTTAGGCTAATTGGCCGATAGTTTGACGCAAGTGATCTATCTCCTTTCTTAAAAATTGGTACCACATTAGCTACCTTCCATGACTCTGGCACTCTGCCTGACTCTATTGATTTATTAAATATGGTAGACAGTGGCTCTGAAAGCTCCTCTTTGCATTCTTTAAGCACCCTGGCAAACACTTCATCCGGCCCTGGGGATTTGTTTGGTTTGAGTTTTACTATTTGTTTAAGAACATCCTCCCTGGTAACTGCTAAACTCGTCAACCTGTCCTCATCCCCATCCACATAGACTTGTTCGGCTGAAGGCATATTGTTAAGTTCTTCTTTAGTAAATACAGATATAAAATATTTGTTAAAAATACTACTCATCTCCTTGTCATTATCCGTTATTTGACCTGTCTCAGATTTTAATGGACCTATCCTTTCCCTAGTCTCAGTTCGATATAACTGAAAAAAAAACCTTTAGGATTTGACTTTGCTTGCTCTGCTATGCGTTGTCGTTGAGTGTAACCTTGGATTGTCAATGAGCAATCTGAGAACAGCAGTACACCGAGAACTTCAACAAGATCTTGTAGATCTGAGGCAAAGTGAAATTGACACCAGTAATTCCATCTATCATCATACTATCATGCAAGAGGAGCCACACATCTATGGATCATCCAATAAAATCAGCAGACTTCTAGATGTTACTACTGCTCGGCTTAGACTCGGTTACAAGTATCTCTGGGAATTCTCATTATCTGCTGATGTAGACCTGACCAAATGTAAACTGTGTCAACAAAATTATTCGCACACCCTCCGTCACTATGTGATGGAGTGCGAAAAGATACGTGAATTTAGAGACAATTCTATAACCAACGTTCCAGCGATGTGTCAATATTTCATTCAAAATTATCTGCTACCAGAAATTTTAGCCAAATATCCCCAGTTTGCTAACTGTAGGTAGTAACTAAGTGATTGTAACCTATCCACCGCTGCCCACTGGATGGGGGGCGGTGTGCAGGACAAACATATAAATTTTGACACTAGCTCTCCACATATGTCAGATGCTTAATTTAGAACCTGTACTTGAGGTCGATCTCGAACCCATTGTTGATGTGACGACTTATATTGAATTTTGTAACTAGCTTATCAAGGTTATAACTTGCTTAGCTAAATGAATTGTGGGGTTCAGTCCCTGAACCCATTATGTGCCTCTGTAACCCTTTCCACTACCGCCCACAAGATGGGTATGGGGTGCATAATAAATGAACTAAACTAAAAACTGTTGTGAGCCTCTTGTTGAATCACTTGTGACACAAAAGATTACTGATGTGTGTATTTGTGTGGGTGATTAAATATGTATGTGTATGTATATCACTGTCACTGTCAACCATATTTAATAAATCAATAGA
This sequence comes from Procambarus clarkii, assembly GCF_040958095.1. NCBI lineage: Eukaryota > Metazoa > Arthropoda > Malacostraca > Decapoda > Cambaridae > Procambarus > Procambarus clarkii. The sequence continues at coordinate 36,963,865 of NC_091188.1, read as the reverse complement.
GTCAGGCAGAGTGCCAGAGTTTTGGAAAGTTGCTAATGTGATACCAGTTATTAAGAAAGGAGATAGATCACTTGCGTCTAACTATCGACCAATTAGCCTAACGTCTATTGTGGGAAAGTTACTCGAATCTATAATAGCAAATATAATTCGTCTTCATCTTGAAAAACATAAATTAATAATTGAGTCGCAACATGGTTTTATAAATGGCCGTTCATGTTTAACAAATTTGTTATCTTTTTATTCTAGCATTGTTGAGGCAGTTGATAGTGGTAAGGATTGCGATGTTGTATACCTTGACTTTAGCAAAGCTTTTGATACAGTGCCACATGAAAGACTGATTAAAAAAATAGTCTCATGGTATTGGGGGTGCTATATTAAGCTGGATTAGGGCATGGCTATACCAAAGGAAACAGAGAGTTAGTATAAATGGAATCAAGTCAGAGTGGGAAAATGTTGTAAGTGGAGTGCCTCAAGGCTCTGTCCTGGGACCTCTGTTGTTTATAATATATATAAATGATTTAGATTCAGGTTTGAGTAGCAACATTTGCAAATTTGCCGATGATACGAAAATCGGTAGGGAAATTAATTCGGAGGAGGACTCACTATCACTTCAAGTTGATCTAGATAGGGTTTTGAAATGGTCAAAGGATTGGCAGATGCAGTTTAATGCTGATAAATGTAAAGTTCTGAGGTTAGGTAATGATGATAGAGTTACAAGATACGAGCTAGATGGTGTTGTGATTGCGAAGTCGGATTGCGAAAGGGATCTGGGAGTTATGATTAGTAAGAATTTAAAACAAAAGGATCAATGCATAAATGTTCGTAATAAGGCAAATCGGACACTTGGATTTATTAATCGCAGCGTTAGTAACAAGACACCTGGTGTGGTTCTCAAGCTATATCTTGCTCTAGTTAGGCCCCATTTAGATTATGCAGTTCAGTTTTGGTCGCCATATTATAGAATGGATATAAATTCACTTGAACGTGTCCAGCGTAGGATGACTAAGTTAATTCCCCAAATTAGAAATCTTTCATATGAAGAAAGATTAACAAAGCTTAAGTTGCATTCACTGGAAAGGCGAAGAGTTAGGGGTGACATGATAGAGGTTTACAAGTGGATGAATGGACATAACCGGGGGGATATTAATAGGGTATTAAAAGTATCAACACAGGACAGAACACGAAACAATGGATATAAATTGGATAAGTTTAGATTTAGGAAAGACTTGGGTAAATACTGGTTCAGTAACAGGGTTGTTGATTTGTGGAACCAATTACCGCGTAACGTGCTGGAGGTGGGGTCCCTCGATTGTTTCAAGCGCGGGTTGGACAAGTATATGAGTGGGATTGGGTGGTTATAGAATAGGAGCTGCCTCGTATGGGCCAATAGGCCTTCTGCAGTTACCTTTGTTCTTATGTTCTTATGTTCTTATATATGTTTACATATGAATATGTACATGTATGCATATGTATGTGTACATTAATAATTTTGTAACTAGCGTCAAAAGATTCTTATTTGCTTAGCTAAACGAACTAGAGGGTTCAGTTCCTGAACCGATTATGTGCCTCTGTAATTCTTTACACCACCGCCCACGGGATGTGTATTATGGGGTGCATAATAAAGAAAGAAAATGAATGGACCGAACCCCACAATTCATTTAGCTAAGCAAGTTACAATCTTGATGAGCTTGTTACAAAATTCACTATAAGTCGTCACATCATAAATGGGTTCGAGATGGACCACAAGTAGTGCATTACATAATTTATCAGTATTGTGCAGCCTGTGATCCCTGCCTGGCTGGATACTGATACCTAGGTAGTTTTCATGTGTTCGGATACCGGCGATAAGGTGGTATTATTTATTTAATTCAAGAGATATATATTTTTAAATGTTGTCACATTAACGGCTACATCTTCCTTTCTTCTGACATATAGATTTTTAAGATTAATTAAAATATATGGAAACTAATTATACAATTTATTGGCTGGTGTGCAGGGCTTTACACTCTCAGAGCTAGCCATCAAGTAACTATCAAAACGCATATATCTTCGTTTTCACTTCAGTTATATTTATGACAAAGGATTTTAAATGTAGCCTATATTTCTACCTTTCTGATGACATAAATACTTTCGTTAATTACAATATCTAGATCAAACTAACATTGATTTTCAAAAGGTTGTATATTTTCCATCAATGGAGAGCATCAGCCAAGAAGTCTTCTTTTAAACATGAATATCTTTCCTCACCCAATAAGATCTAATCTCTGAATAAAACGCAAAAAACGACTTGAAAGTAACCTATCCACCGCTGCCCATTGGATGGGGGAGAGGGGGTTATGTGTAGGATAAACATATCAATTGTGACACTAGCCCTCCATATATGTCAGTTGCTTAAATTATAAACTGTACTTGTGGTCGGTCTCGAGCCCATTGTTGATGTGACAATGTGCATTGACTTTTGTAACTAGTTTATCAAGATTATAACTTGCTTGGCTATATGAATTGTGGGGCTCAGTCCCTGAGCCCATTATGTGCCTCATTAACACTCCACTATCGCTCATAGGATGGGTATGGGGTGCATAATAAATGAACTAAACTAAGCTCTGCCTTTTTGATAACATATATACAATTATAAGCTTTATTTGTGAATCTCAATTAATTAAACAATATATCACAGAGCCTGTAGGGTTCGGTGAGATGAGCGAAGAGACATGGGAGATTTTACATAAGTACAGTACATGGTAGTTTAAGTAGCGAACGCATGTCAACGAATAACGAGTATATATAACAAAACTATTGTCCTATGAAGTCGATTTAACTTCCAAACATATATTTTTTAATAAATGTTAAATGATTTCTGGCTAGTTATGTTAGATTTGATTAAAAATACGTATTCTACTTGTTAACATTATAATTTAAATTTGTGATAATTTGTGCAGAGAAGTGCGACAACTGGATATGCCAACAAACACTTTCCAAACAACGATATATCTTGGATAAGTCGCTCCACAACATTTACGCTTGGACCGTCGACTTCCTTTGATGCTACTTATTTACTTATTTCATAATGAAATTATATTAGTTTGGAGTAAATGTATGTTTTCTCATGTTCTGCATTCAGCACCCACATTATAGTGAGTAAATATACCATATTACTTCATTACTTAAATAATGCTAAGAGGGTTTGAGTAGCTTTGGGTCTTTAGTGGACAGAATCTCCAATAGATGGTGCGAGAGTCGCCCCATCTCTCTCGCCCGAGCAAGAGTCGAAACTTAATTTAAAATTGATATATCTTTGTTCTCGAACATGATATATTTCATTTGGTGCAATCATAATAATGTTCATATCTCGGTCTTTCTGGAGACATATAAGATTTTAGGCTTTATTAGCGTATCCTTGTTAATTATACAATATATCGGCAAGTGCGTAGGCGTCTGCACTCCATGCCCGACAAGCTACTGAGCGCTACTATAAAAACATATGTATCTTCACTTGAGCTATAAGTATGTATATTGTAATGTATTTAAAATGAAGCTCTTATTTCTATCTTGCTTAAGACATATAAAACATTTGTGTTTATTAACAAATTTACGTGAAATAAACATTGATCTGAGAGAGAGTTGCTCTGTCGTTCAGTCTGTACGGGGTGGGAGCTCCGTAATTTTTAAAATACATGTATTTTCATTAGAACTTTAAATATGTCTATGGTAAAGTGTTTAAAGTGAAGCTTATATGCCTGCCTTTCTTGAGACATATAAAACATATATGTTTATTAACGAATTGACGTGAAATAAACATTGTTCTGAGAGAGAGTTGCTCGGTCGATCAATCTGTCTGGGGTCAAAGCTCGGCTATTATAAAAGTACAGGTATCTTCGCTTTAAATTTAAATATGCCCATGGTAAGGTATTTAGAATGCAGCTTATATTTATATCTTTCTTGTGACATATAAAACTCTTACGTTTAATAAGGAATCTGTGTGAAACAGGCATGGTTCTGAGATGAATGCTGCGGTTTTCGAGCTCAACGAGCGATGAAAACTGCCCCTTTTATAAAACTACAAATCTCTTCGGTTTTACTTAAAATATTTGTCTGGTAGAGGTTTAACATATAGATCGCGTTTTTGTCTTTCTTCTGACTAATAAATAATTTTGGTTTAATAAGTCATCAAGATGTTTTCAACAATATTTCACATGTATATCATGTGAACAATCTATTTCAACAATACAATACAACAAATACACACATTGGTACATTATTGCAAAGGCACTATACTATATACATATATATATATATATATATATATATATATATATATATATATATATATATATATATATATATATATATATATATATATATATATATATATATAAATTGTTGCAAGTTGAGCAACAAATATTTTACATTGAATAACAATTGAGATTGGAAAAGCAGTATTGCCACCTCTGCTATACAGAAAAAAATAGACCCCAGACACACCCTGTGGGTAGTAATGGACCCCCATACCGACACTATGAGGGGTAGTGGACCCCATAATAACACTATGGGTGGTAGTGGACACTATACAAACACTATGGGCGGTAGTTGACTTCATAGCGACCCTGTGGGCGGTAGTGGACCCCTACCGACCCTGTGGACGCTCTACCCACCCTGTGGGCGGTAGTGGACCCCATACCTACCCTGTGGGTGGCAGTGGACCCCATACCGACCCTGTGGGCGGTAGTGAACCCCCTACCGGCCCTGTGGGCGGCAGTGGACCCCCTACCGACCCTGTGGGCGGTAGTGGACCCCATACCGACCCTGTGGGTGGCAGTGGACTCCATACCGACCCTGTGGGTGGAAGTGGACCCCATACCGACCCTGTGGGTGGCAGTGGACTCCATACCGACCCTGTGGGTGGCAGTGGACCCCATACCGACCCTGTGGGCGGTAGTGAACCCCCTACCGGCCCTGTGGGCGGCAGTGGACCCCCTACCGACCCTGTGGGTGGTAGTTGACTTCATAGCGACCCTGTGGGCGGTAGTTGGCTTCATAGCGACCCTGTGGGCGGTAGTTGACTTCATAGCGACCCTGTGGGCGGTAGTTGACTTCATAGCGACCCTGTGGGCGGTAGTAGACCCCCTGCCGACCCTGTGGGCGGCAGTGGACCCCTACCGACCCTGTGGGCGGCAGTGGACCCCCTACCGACCCTGTGGGCGGCAGTGGACCCTATACCGACCCTGTGGGTGGCAGTGGACTCCATACCGACCCTGTGGGTGGCAGTGGACCTCATACCGACCCTGTGGGCGGTAGTGAACCCCCTACCGACCCTGTGGGCGGCAGTTGACCCCCTACCAACCCTGTGGGCGGTAGTGGACCCTTTACTGACCCTGTGGGCGGCAGTGGACCCTATATACTAATCCTGTGGGCGATACTGGGCCCTATACTCATCTTGTCGGCGGCAATGGACGCCATACACATCCAATGGGTCGTATTGGACCCCATACTTATTCTGTGGGTGGTTGGAGCCCCATACCCATCCTGTGGGTGATAGGGGACACTATACTCATCCTGTGGGTGGTATTGGACCTATACCCATCCTGTGGGTGGTTGTGAGCCCCATACCCATCCTGTCGGTGGTAGTGGACGCCATACACATCCAGTGGATGGTATTGGACCCCATACCCTTCCTGAGGGTGGAAGTGATCCCCAAGTTTGCAGTAGTTTACCCCATAAACATTCCAACATAACATCGTTTTCTGTTAGCGTTCCTACAAAACATTCTTTAAAGATTTTTAAAGCGTAAACTATGGTATATAATATTAATTGGTGAAGCACTGTTATTCTATATAATAATTTATAGTGCTTATTATAATTTACTAAGAACAACTAATATTTCTCAAAACAAAACTAGGAGCCTTCAATAGGATGTAGCTGATCTGTAATATTATAAGAGCATGGACAATAGTAGGTAAATTTCACAATCCATGTGGGACCTGAAAACTACAATTTTCATTATAATTGAACCAATCACGACTATTCTGCTATCTACGTTGATGGACTGTGAGACGTAAATTGGTACGTGAGGAAGAGTTTGGGCCTTGGTAAAAGAGGTAACTGGAAATATATCACATATGTACTAAATCACATCTGATATATTGACTTTAAGCATTAAGTCATATATGTGATGTCTTGTGTGAGAACGGGTTGTCTGGTTAGGCCCCATTTAGATTATGCAGTTCAGTTTTGGTCGCCGCACTATAGAATGGATATAAATTCCCTTGAACGTGTCCAGCGTAGGATGACTAAGTTAATTCCCCAAATTAAAAATCTTTCATATGAAGAAGTCTCCGGTCTCCGATCCAGTACACCAGTCTCTGTGGTGTAGTGGTAAGACACTCGCCTGGGGTTCCGCGAGCGCTATGTCATGGGTTCGTATCCTGGCCGGGGAGGATTTACTGGGTGCAATTCCTTAACTGTAGCCTCTGTTTAATGCAACAGTAAAATGTGTACTTGAATGAAAAAACGATTCTTCGCGGCAGGGGATCGTATTCCAGGGACCTTCCCGAAACGCTACGCGTACTAGTGGCTATACAAAAATGTAACAACTCTTGTATATATCTCAAAAAAAAAAAAAAAAAAATTAAGAAAGCTTAAATTGCAATCACTGGAAAGGCGAAGAGTTAGGGGTGTCATGATAGAGGTTTACAAGTGGATGAATAAACATAACAAAGGAGATACTAATAGGGTATTAAAAGTATCAACACAAGACAGAACACGAAACAATGGGTATAAATTGGATAAGTTTAGATTTAGGAAAGACTTGGGTAAATAATGGTTTGGTAACAGGGTTGTTGAGGTATTTAGACAGAACGTTTTGTGCCAGAGATAGGGGAAACAGATTAAGGGTTTGCTATCCGGGAGCTGGAATTGGTGACATTGTTAGAAACAGAATGATATTATGACCGGAAATGGAAACAAACCCATTATTTGTATTAGTGCAGGGGGTAATGATGTTGAACGGGTAAGGAGTGAGGAACTAATACAGAGATTCAGGACAACCATTGAATTAGTTAGGAACAAGGGAGGAATCCAGATCATATGTGGCATTCTTTCAAGAAAGGGAGTGGGTAAAGAAAGGATGTCGAGGGCACTTGGGTGTCAATTGCCGGTTGGAAAGATATTGCAAATCAAATGCAATATCTTTCATAGACAACTGGGAACACTTCTATTGGTGAAATGAAATGCATGCTCGTGATGGGGTGCATCTATCGAGGGCTGGGGTTGTTGCTGTTGCGAACTCGTTGGAAGAAGAACATAAGAACATAAGAACATAAGAACAAAGGTAACTGCAGAAGGCCTATTGGCCCATACGAGGCAGCTCCTATTCTATAACCACCCAATCCCACTCATATACTTGTCCAACCCGTGCTTGAAACAATCGAGGGACCCCACCTCCACAATGTTACGCGGCAATTGGTTCCACAAATCAACAACCCTGTTACTGAACCAGTATTTACCCAAGTCTTTCCTAAATCTAAACTTATCCAATTTATACCCATTGTTTCGTGTTCTGTCCTGTGTTGATACTTTTAATACCCTATTAATATCCCCCCTGTTATGTCCATTCATCCACTTGTAAACCTCTATCATGTCACCCCTAACTCTTCGCCTTTCCAGTGAATGCAACTTAAGCTTTGTTAATCTTTCTTCATATGAAAGATTTCTAATTTGGGGAATTAACTTAGTCATCGTACGCTGGACACGTTCAAGTGAATTTATATCCATTCTATAATATGGCGACCAAAACTGAACTGCATAATCTAAATGGGGCCTAACTAGAGCAAGATATAGCTTAAGAACCACACCAGGTGTCTTGTTACTAACGCTGCGATTAATAAATCCAAGTGTCCGATTTGCCTTATTACGAACATTTATGCATTGATCCTTTTGTTTTAAATTCTTACTAATCATAACTCCCAGATCCCTTTCGCAATCCGACTTCGCAATCACAACACCATCTAGCTCGTATCTTGTAACTCTATCATCATTACCTAACCTCAGAACTTTACATTTATCAGCATTAAACTGCATCTGCCAATCCTTTGACCATTTCAAAACCCTATCTAGATCAACTTGAAGTGATAGTGAGTCCTCCTCCGAATTAATTTCCCTACCGATTTTCGTATCATCGGCAAATTTGCAAATGTTGCTACTCAAACCTGAATCTAAATCATTTATATATATTATAAACAACAGAGGTCCCAGGACAGAGCCTTGAGGCACTCCACTTACAACATTTTCCCACTCTGACTTGATTCCATTTATACTAACTCTCTGTTTCCTTTGGTATAGCCATGCCCTAATCCAGCTTAATATAGCACCCCCAATACCATGAGACTCTATCTTTTTAATCAGTCTTTCATGTGGCACTGTATCAAAAGCTTTGCTAAAGTCAAGGTATACAACATCGCAATCCTTACCACTATCAACTGCCTCAACAATGCTAGAATAAAAAGATAACAAATTTGTTAAACATGAACGGCCATTTATAAAACCATGTTGCGACTCAATTATTAATTTATGTTTTTCAAGATGAAGACGAATTTTATTTGCTATTATAGATTCGAGTAACTTTCCCACAATAGACGTTAGGCTAATTGGTCGATAGTTAGACGCAAGTGATCTATCTCCTTTCTTAAAAACTGGTATCACATTAGCAACTTTCCAAAACTCTGGCACTCTGCCTGACTCTATTGATTTATTAAATATGGTTGACAGTGGGTCACAAAGCTCCTCTTTGCATTCTTTAAGCACCCTGACAAACACTTCATCCGGCCCTGGGGATTTGTTTGGTTTGAGTTTTACTATTTGTTTAAGAACATCCTCCCTGGTAACTGCTAAACTCGTCAACCTGTCCTCGTCCCCACCCACATAGACTTGTTCGGCTGAAGGCATATTGTTAAGTTCCTCTTTAGTAAATACAGATACAAAATATTTATTAAAAATACTACTCATCTCTTCATCACTATCTGTTATTTGACCTGTCTCAGTTTTTAATGGACCTATCCTTTCCCTAGTCTTAGTACGATATAACTGAAAAAACCCTTTAGGATTTGTCTTTGCTTGCCCTGCTATGCGAACTTCATAGTTTCTTTTTGCTTTCCTTATCTCTTTTTTAACATTTCTAACCAGTTGTACGAATTCCTGTTCTAAAGTGACCTCCCCATTTTTTTATCCTTTTGTACCAAGCTCTCTTTTTACCTATAAGGTTCTTCAAATTCTTTGTTATCCACTTTGGGTCATTAGTGTTCGATCTATTCAATTTGTATGGTATACTACGTTCCTGTGCTTTGTTTAGAATATTCTTAAATAAGTTATATATTGAATCCACATCGAAATCCCCATTTAAGTCACCTATCGCTGGGTTCATGTCTCGCTCCAAGACCGGCCCACACCCCATACCCAAGACTTTCCAATCAATTTGACCCAAAAAATTTCTTAGGCTATTAAAATCAGCTTTTCGAAAATCTGGCACTTTAACAGAATTTTCTCCTACTGGTCTATTCCATTCTATGCTAAATCTGATTTCTTTGTGATCACTGCTCCCTAGCTCACTCCCTATTTCGATGTCATTAATTTGCGTTTCCCTGTTAGTTAACACTAAATCTAAAATATTATTTTCCCGTGTTGGTTCCTTAATGTGTTGCGTAAGAAAGCAATCGTCAATTAATTCTAGAAAATCTTCTGCTTCACTATTCCCTGTTTTGTTCAACCAGTTTATTCCGCTAAAATTAAAGTCACCCATGACATAAATACTGTTAGATCTAGATGCTCTAGATATTTCATCCCATAGATGCTTTGCTTCCATTCTGTCTAAATTTGGTGGCCTATATATTACTCCTATTATAATATTATTAGCTTTTTCGTTTAATTCAATCCAAATAGTTTCTGTGTGTGGCTCTGTTTTGATTCCCTCTTTGAGACTACATTTCAAATTGTCCCTAACATATATGGCTACTCCACCTCCTCGTCTAATATATCTATCTGTGTGAAAAAGTTTAAATCCATATATTTGATATTCAGCTAATAGTTCTCTATTTTCTACATTCATCCACGTTTCGGTAAGTGCAATAATATCTATTTTTTCTGTGCAGACAAGAGCATTTAATTCGTTAATTTTATTTCTTAGACTTCTACTGTTAGTGTAATATACCCTAAGTGAATTGTTATTTTGCGGACCTTCTCTTTCCCTGATCGTTTTGCCAATTCCTTTCTCCCACAAACACATACTTTTATTACCTCCTTCCTCCAAATCAATTCCCATACCTCTATCTACTAACAGTTTAAACCCAAACAAACACCTCTAACCACTTCTTCTAACGAGTTCGCAACAGCAACAACCCCAGCTCTCGATAGATGCACCCCATCACGAGCATACATTTCATTTCTTCCATAGAAGTGTTCCCAGTTGTCTATGAAAGATATTGCATTTGATTTGCAATATCTTTCCAGCCGGCAATTGACACCAAGTGCCCTCGATATCCATTCATTTCCCACTCCCTTTCTTGGAAGAATGCCACATATGATCGGGATTCCTCCCTTGCTCCTAACTAACTCTATGGCTGTTTTATACCTCTGAATCAGTTCCTCACTCCTAACTCGACCAACATCATTTCCTCCCACGCTAATGCAAATAATGGGATTGTTCCCATTACCAGCCATAATATCATTCATGTTGTTTATAATATCACCAATGCCAGCTCCGGGATAGCAAACCCTTAACCTGTTCCCCCTATCTCTAGCACAAAACGTTCTATCCAAATACCTTATCTGGGAATCTCCCACAACTAATGTTTGCTTAGGTACTTCCTTTACTTTCTGAGGGGCCTGCGCTTCCTTTCTCTTCGTTGCTTTCCTTTTTGCGCGATCCACAGTCTCTCCACAGCACTCGTCCTCCAAAACGTCAAATGAATTAGAAGTTGCTATGGCGTTTGAAGGCGGCTTTATCAAAGTCTTCTTAAGGCCCCTGTCTTTCACAACTCTCCAAGACGAGGTCCCTTTACTGCTGGTCTCCTCCTTCGTTACTTCTCGTTGTTCTTTCAGCTGACGCACCTCCTCCCGCAGAAAGTCCAACTCTGTCCTCAGGGCTCCCACTAGAGTCACCAGGTCCTTAACTACAACTTCCATATTGCAATGATAATATAACAACACTCAGGAGCTCCGGTTAACACAACCTCTCACTGTGACTTCACCTGACCGATCATCACGTTAGTCTGCTGAGTGACCATGTCGAGCTTAGCCATCATGTCTGTCTGCAGGGAAACAGGGAATGGTCGCTGGAGGAGTTTGTGACGGACTGTGTCAGGAAGTGGTTAGAGGTGTTTGTTTGGGTTTAAACTGTTAGTAGATAGTGGTATGGGAATTGATTTGGAGGAAGGAGGTAATAAAAGTATGTGTTCGTGGGAGAAAAGAATTTATAAAATGATCAGGGAAAGAAAAGGGCCATAAAATAACAATTCACTTAGGATATATTACACTAACAGTAGAAGTCTAAGAAATAAAATTAATGAATTAAATGCTCTTGTCTTGAATAATGTTGTTTTATTGGATGTTACAATATTCTTTGTATCTATTTTGCATGTTGGGTTTCTAAGTGCCTGAAGAGCTGACTTTGAATCACAGAAAATTACTCCTCCACTGTTCTTCAGTGTGTTAGTGGCAAGTTATAGTGCAGCTAATTCTGTATGTGTGGAGCTAAGCCAGTTATTGAGTCTCACATTTGTGGTCTGTGTTCATATACTGTCTATGTATATCCTACAGTGCCACCTGTTATAATTTTAAATAAATTCAAGGTCCTCAAAAATAAATTTAGAAACGTCGAAAGAAATGAAAGAACAAAATGACGATGACGTTATTTTTATATAAATATTTGTTAATATATTTCTAAAATTGTCTTATATTCTATGTAAGATAATAATTTAGTTTTTAAAATATCATTATTCTATGTTATTTTCTTTTCAACATTTAAACTATACAAAAATTGTTTCTTAGAAAGAGTATTTTTTCTAACAAATCTTAGATCATAATAGAAATTTTGTGAAACGTTACTCATTTGATGTAAGTTTAAAATAGGTCACCTTGATAAATTCATCCATTAAAGAAAATTCAAAATATTAACTAGGACTCTTTTTTTTTAGATTTTGTTGTATTCAAGCTTAGGTATACATAACAATGTGCTGCTACTCTATTCTGTATGAAAGATGACACAGTGTTGATACAAAAAACTAGCTATAAGTTCATCTAATATTTCCATCTCACATAATGGTTAGTCATATATGGAATCATGGGAACAAATACCTGCCTCAATACAAAAACAAATCAACTCAGACTAAACAACTAGCTTTAAGTTCATCTTATTTTTATATATCCTGAACGATTCCTATAGCCGGGGACAGAGAGACTTTTAGGTTTATAGAGATGCCCTCAGGGGAGCCTGATGGGTGAGTAGACAGCGCTCGGCGTTCGTAGTCTTACGGGTCCGGGTTCGATCCCCAGCGGAGGCGGAAAAATAGACAGTTTCTTTCACCCTGATGCATCTGTTCATCTAGCAGTATACATGTAATTGAGATAATGGTTATGTCATATATGGAATATATGACATAACGTCCTCGATATTGTCCATGATATGATGTTGAGGTCGCTCAGCGATCCACCGGCTGGTCCTGCTGGTAAAAACAGTTCTTCCGGCCAGGAACTGACGTGGGAAGTGAAGATGTAAGTGGTGCTCTTTGCGAAGAATGGCATCGTTAGTGAGGAGTTTTTCTAGCTCCTCTTCACATGAAAAGAAGAGCACGATATCTTCACCTTTCTGACTAATGTCAGCGGGTTCGAGGCCAGTAACGTCCTTCAGGACCTTTAAAGTATTGCTTTTCCCGATAGCATGACCGTCAAGTGGAGTCGCTCTGACCTTGAGACGTTTGGGTCGCATTGTGACCACACTGCTCCTTGTGATGTGTTGGCGGGAGATGTCTCCCCCGTCGTCCGAGGTTTCTTGCGACGTTAATATTGTCTTGTTAGATAATAGGACAAAGTTGAATGCTATGACATATTCTTGTGCCTGCACCTAGAGAGGAGGTAGAGGGCACGAGCATTTGCTCTCCGAGACTCACATCAACAACATCCCCGTGAAGCCAACAAAATAGCTTGTGTTATTTTGGGATCATCCGTTCCCTTACGACTCCCAGACGTTGCTGCTAGCTTCACACAACAAAGGGACGTTTCGTCTGGTCGGTAATTGATTTTTTATATTTTTTTATGGTCATATTTACTTTTTCGAATGCCTGGCCGTTACGATGTAGGACAACCAAAATAACCTGAGTAAGTTTAATTCCTTTAAACAGTTAATCTCTTCCATGGTGATTAGCTAAAGATACATTAACTTTAATGGAGTTACAATGTTATATTCCACAGCGTGGGGAAATACCAACAGGAGCTTTGTCGCCTTAGCTTATGTATCACACGTGTCTATGACGCCACCGCATTGAGGCTAGGAATTGACTGATTTCGGGAGACTGTCAGATACACTTCTAATAATCTGCTCCACAGCTAAGCATTTATAAATTTAACCTATGATATTGTAGTTAGTTTACTAACGCCATAACAATTATTTACTTAATTTTTTTTACCACCGAATTATTCAAGTATATTTATTTTACAAGGTAGATTTAGCATTATGAAGTCTACCCCCCCCCCCAACTTTTGTGGAAGTGGAAACATCCAACAAGTCATTAAATCTTATTACAGTCCACTCATACAGTTCATTTAATTATGAAATAACAATATTAAAATTACTTGTTGGAAAATTCCCAGAGGAGCGATAGATCCCGGGCGCCGGCGAGAAACGATGGGCAGAGTTTATTTCACCCTGATGCCCCCTGTTATCTAGCAGTAAATATGTACCTGGGAGTTAGTCAGCTGTCACGGGCTGCTTCCCGGGGGTGGACGCCTGGTCGAGTACCAAGCCGCGGGGACACTATGGCCCCGAAATCATCTCAAGAAGATAACCTCATAATCAGAAAGACAGATGTTTTGGAGAAAGTGCAACACCGGGCAAAAAAATAATTCCAGAACTAAGTCGTCTCTCATGCCAGGAAGAGTTGAGGGCCACAGGTCTAACAACACTGCTAACCAGGCATAACGGCAGATTTCATCGAAACTCTTAAAACACTTGTAACAAACTAGGTTGTTGTAGAAATTATTCATTATAGTTCTGGCATGAATACTTCATGAGACCACATGGAAGGTTCTAGAAAGTGGAGTGAGAGGGTAGTTTACCTCACCTTGGAAGCAGGAAGGTCGTCCCTTGGGAATTAGAACAACCAGGCAGGAACAGGTTGCCAGCTCTCCTTAGTTTTAAAGTATCACTTTGAGTCATTCAGGTATTAAAGTAACCGTAATTAATAACTTCGGTTGTCAAGTATGTAATTGACTTAACGTCATGTATGAGTGAAGAATCAATTTCCATTAGTTCAAGATCAGCTGACTGGCGGACGTGGCAACACTCGACCAGGTCAGGTCGCCGCCGTCTTCCACCTTCCCCGTACACTTCCCAAACTTTTGTTAAAATCTGAATCTTTTGTTAAATTCAGTAATTTAGAGAAATTCAAGTTTTCATACAAATTGTATTCAATAATATACCTGTTCAAGTATCGAGAGCACTCTCAATTGTTGGAATAATGAGTAAGTCACCTTCAGTGACGTCAATAGGAGGGGACAAGTTTCGGAAACGTATGAATCTTGACTTCCCTGGGTCCAAGGGGTCACCAAAACCCTCCATATTATTTAATTTGGAGTTCCACCTGAGCAGCCGTAGGGTGAAGACGTGTCGTCTGACCACTCTGGCAGTTTGGGGAGGTTGCATGTTTTGCCGGCAGGGTGTGTGGGGGTCTCTTACCCTCCCTGTCCAGTGTTGTTGCCTGCCTGGCTGCGTGCTGACGTGGCCGTTTTGACATGGGGGGCCTGGCCATTCCTCCTGTTTTGCGGGTAAATTCCGTGGGCCTGGAATTCTCGTGTAAGGCTGGTTGTCCGGCCATTGAGTTAGTTAAGTGCGACATGCTTCGTGTCCCGGTGGAAGCTGTGTATGGCGTTGAGCTTGTTACGGCCCACCGGGTGATTGTCAAGTTCGTGGGGAAGGAGAAGTATCGGGACTTCCTCCGGCGGAACGAAGGGCGTTCATTGCAGTTGCCGGATGTCGCCGGCTCCGTTACGATCTCGGACCGAAGTGGTGCCCTGACATATGTCAGTGTGCACGGTGCGCTCCTGGAGTTCCCTGAAGACCTTCTCCGGCGCTTCTTCGGGAGGTATGGTGTAGTCATCAGTGTGCGGGTGAACAAGCTGTCCTCGGGGAAGTATGCTGGGAAGCAGACGAACGTCCGTACATTAGGTATGCGCCTGCGGTCGGATATATCATCTTCTGTCCGGCTGCTGGGCTACTATGTTAGGGTGTATTATGCCCGGCAACCCTGTACTTGTTTCCGGTGTGGCCAGTTGGGGCATCAGGCTGCCGGGTGCTCGGAGACATCTGCTGCACCCGTTAACTTATTCCGGGAGGAGGATTTCCCGCCGTCCATTTCTGGCGAAAATGAACCTCATACTCTCTGACCAAACTAAATTCCAAAGGGTAACGAAGGACACTACAGCCGAATTGAAAGCAAAGGTCAACAAACTGATCGAAACTGTGAACGCCAAGAAATCCGGACTCCACCTGCCAAAGATTATTGGGGAATATAAACCTGGATAAGCGTATGGAAATGTCAAGACACACAAGCCTGGAAACCCACTTCGGCCAATCATTAGCCAGATACCCACACCCACGTACAGACTGGCGAAGCGACTCAACGGCCTGCTGACTCCTTATGTCCCTTGCGCCTTCAGCCTGAAGTCTCCAAAGGAATTTGTTGACTTACTGCGGGGCACACGGGCCACAGGGATAAGAGCCTCGTTGGACGTAGAATCACTGTTCACCAACGTACCTGTGGACGAGACAATCGGGATGATAGCCGACAGAGTGTATCATGATCCAGCCTGTACTCCTCTTGACATACCATAAAATATTCTAAGGAAACTACTCCAAGCTTGTACTAAAGAGGCACCCTTCTTGAGCCCGAATGGGCACATGTATAAGCAAGTAGATGGGGTCGCAATGGGTTCTCCCCTAGGTGTCCTGTTTGCAAACTTCTACATGGGTACCATCGAGCAAAACGTCTTAGTCGACATGAACTTGAAACCGGCCATATACTGCAGGTATGTTGACGACATTTTTACACAGGTACCTGATGTCAGACATCTGCAGGAGCTGAAGGAGGCGTTTGAGCAGAGTTCCGTGCTGCGTTTCACTTACGAGATGGAAAAGGATGGGAAGCTGCCCTTTCTAGATGTAACAGTCATGGAAAAGAGCGGAGGTTTCCACACTGCAGTCTACACTAAGGAAACGAGCATAGGAATGTGCCTAAATGCCAACAGCGACTGCCCAGACAGGTACAAGAGGAGTGTTGTTAACGCATATGTCGACCGTGCTCTCAGCCACAGCTCAGAATGGAAGCAAGTCGACGAAGAACTCTGTAGGGTAAGGCAGGTCCTAGTCAACAACGGCTTCTCCAATGGTTTCGTTGAAGACATCATAAGAAGGAAAGTGAAACGCCATGCAACCTCTGAAGAGACAACTAACACAACACCTATACCCCCTATTAGACTATTTTACAGGAACTTCTTTTCCACAGCTCATAAAACAGAGGAAAGGGTCCTGAAAGATATTGTTAATAGACACGTTATCCCTACAGACAAAAATCAGAGGATACAACTGACGATTTACTATGAGACCAGAAAAACGGCCAGCCTACTCATGAGAAACTCTCCAGACATAAAGCAGACCGCTTTAAAAGAGACCAACGTCGTCTATGCCTTCAAATGCCCTCTTGGGGACTGTAAGCCTCAAAAAACCCAGTATTTAGGCAAGACAACAACATCTCTTTCCAGGCGTTTAACAATGCATAAGCAACAGGGCTCCATTAAGGAACAAATAATCTCTTCCCACAAACAAACCATCACCAGAGAAATCTTAGCAAACAACACAGAAATCATCGATAGATACAGCGATAGAAGGCGGCTTGACGTTTGCGAGGCACTACATATCAAGAAGTCAACACCAGCAATCAACACCAGCAATCAACAGCCAATTAATGCACAACTATATTCTACCCACTTCAAGACTCCGCTCCAATATAGAAGCATCAAGAAATATGGACCAATAGGCTTTCTACAATTACTTACATTCAATACCCATTGTTTCTTGTTCTGTCTTGTGTTTGAATTTAATACCCATTCAATACCCATTGTTTCGTGTTCTGTCTTGTGTTGGAATTTAATAACCATTGAATACCCATTGTTGAAAGTTCGTTTTTCACCTCATCCACCTCACACAAATGTAGATATAAACCTCGAAGATGTGCAAAGCTCTATTCAGTTTCAGTTGTGTGTTTGTAAACTAAAGTCTTTGAAAATGTAATAATTTTTACGAAACGCGCTCAAGTGTCGCGTCAGACTAGAAATAAAAATGAATTTTGGAGAATTGATCTTTGAATTACCATCAACAGTGAAAAGAAACATAAGAAAGATAGAGAAAATTCGTGTTAGAATTATTAATCTTACTTTCTCGGTCATATTTATTAATATATATATATATATATATATATATATATATATATATATATATATATATATATATATATATATATATATATATATATATATATATATATATATATTATTAAATATGACCGAAAAAGTAAGATTAATAATTCTAACACGAATTTTCTCAATCTTTCGTACATTACGCTTCACTGTTGAAGGTAAATAAAAAATCACTTCTCCGAAATTCATTTTTATTTCTAGTCTGACGCGACACGGGCGCGTTTCGTAAAACTTATTACATTTTCAAAGACTTCACAAATACACAACTGATTAGAACTTGCGTTTCTCTGATTTTATATCTACATTTGAGTGAGGTGGGAAGGGTGATGTGGCATTAACACAAGACAGAACAATAGGGGATATTAATAGGGTATTAAAAGTATCAACACAAGACAGAACAGAAACAATGGGTATTGAATAGAAGTGTTTGTAGAAAGCCTATTGGTCCATATTTCTTGATGCTTCTATATTGGAGCGGAGTCTTGAGGTGGTTAGAATATAGTTGTGCAATAATCGGCTGTTGATTGCTGGTGTTGACTTCTTGACACAAAACTCTCCAGACACAAAACAGAACGCTTTAAAAGAGACTAACGTCGTCTATGCCTTCAAATGCCCACTTGGGGACTGTAAGCTCCAAAAAACCCAGTATATAGGCAAGACAACAACATCTCTTTCTAGGCGTTTAACGATGCATAAGCAACAGGGCTCCATTAAGGAACATATAATCTCTTCCCATAACCAAACCATCGCCAGAGAAATCCTTGTAAACAACACAGAAATCATCGATAGATACAGTGATAGCAGGCGGCTTGACGTTTGCGAGGCACTACACATCAAGAAGTCAACACCAGCAATCAACAGCCAATTAATGCAAAACTATATTCTATCCACTTCAAGACTTCGCTCCAATATAGAAGCATCAAGAAATATGGACCATTAGGCTTTCTACAATTACTTCCATTCAATACCCATTGTTTCGTGTTCTGTCTTGTGTTTGAATTTAATACCCATTCAATACCCATTGTTTCGTGTTCTGTCTTGTGTTGGAATTTAATACCCATTGAATACCCATTGTTGAAAGTTCGTTTTTCACCTCATCCACCTCACCCAAATGTAGATATAAACCACGAAGATGTGTAAAGCTCTATTCAGTCTCAGTTGTGTGTTTGTAAACTAAAGTCTTTGAAAATGTAATAATTTTTACGAAACGCGCTCAAGTGTCGCATCAGACTAGAAATAAAAATGAATTTTGGAGAATTGATCTTTGAATTACCATCAACAGTGAAAAGAAACATAAGAAAGATAGAGAAAATTCGTGTTAGAATTATTAATCTTACTTTTTCGGTCATATTTAATAATATATGTCTACAGGAAAGACTGCTACCAAAATATACTAATATATATATATATATATATATATATATATATATATATATATATATATATATATATATATATATATATATATATACATATACATATACATATATATTTATTTATATATATATATATATATATATATATATATATATATATATATATATATATATATATATATATATATATATATATATATATATATATATATATATGTCGTACCTAGTAGCCAGAACTCACTTTTTGGCCTACTATTCAAGGCCCGATTTGCCTAATAAGCCAAGTTTTCCTGAATTAATATATTTTTTCTAATTTTTTTCTTATGAAATGGTAAAGCTACCCATTTCATTATGAATCAGGTCAATTTTTTTTTATTGGAGTTAAAATTAACGTAGATATATGACCGAACCTAACCAACCCTACCTAACCTAACCTAACCTATCTTTATAGGTTAGGTTTGGTTAGGTAGCCGAAAAAGTTAGGTTAGGTTAGGTTAGGTAGGTTAGGTAGTCGAAAAACAATTAATTCATGAAAACTTGGCTTATTAGGCAAATCGGGCCTTGCATAGTAGGCTGAGAAGTGCGTTCTGGCTACTAGGTACGACATATATATATATATATATATATATATATATATATATATATATATATATATATATATATATATATATATATATATATATATATATATATATGTCGTACCTAGTAGCCAGAACTCACTTCTCAGCCTACTATTCAAGGCCCGATTTGCCTAATAAGCCAAGTTTTCCTGAATTAATATATTTACTATAATTTTTTTCTTATGAAATGATAAAGCAACCCTTTTCTCTATGTATGAGGTCAATTTTTTTTTATTGGAGTTAAAATTAACGTAGATATATGACCGAACCTAACCAACCCTACCTAACCTAACCTAACCTATATTTATAGGTAAGGTTAGGTTAGGTAGCCAAAAAAAGCTAGGTTAGGTTAGGTTAGGTAGGTTAGGTAGACGAAAAAACATTAATTCATGAAAACTTGGCTTATTAGGCAAATCGGGCCTTGAATAGTAGGCTGAGAAGTGCGTTCTGGCTATTAGGTACGACATATATATATATATATATATATATATATATATATATATATATATATATATATATATATATATAATGTCGTACCTAGTAGCCAGAACGCACTTCTCAGCCTACTATGCAAGGCCCGATTTGCCTAATAAGCCAAGTTTTCCTGAATTAATATATTTTCTCTAATTTTTTTCTTATTAAATGATAAAGCTACCCATTTCATTATGTATGAGGTAATTTTTTTTTATTGGAGTTAAAATTAACGTAGATATATGACCGAACCTAACCAACCCTACCTAACCTAACCTAACCTATGTCTATAGGTTACGTTAGGTTAGGTAGCCGAAAAAGATAGGTTAGGTTAGGTTAGGTAGCCGAAAACGATAGGTTAGGTTAGGTTAGGTAGGTTAGGTTGTCGAAAAACAATTAATTCATGAAAACTTGGCTTATTAGGCAAATCGGGCCTTGCATAGTAGGCTGAGAAGTGCATTCTGGCTACTAGGTACGACATATATATATATATACATATATATATATATATATATATATATATATATATATATATATATATACATATATATATATATATATATATATATATATATATATACATATATATGTATATATATATATATATATATATATATATATATATATATATACATATATATGTATATATATATATGTATATATATATGTATATATATGTATATATATATATATATATATGTCGTACCTAGTAGCCAGAATGCACTTCTCGGCCTACTATGCAAGGCCCGATTTGCCTAATAAGCCAAGTTTTCCTGAATTAATTTTTTTCTTATGAAATGATAAAGCTACCTATTTCATTACGTATGAGGTCAATTTTTTTTTATTGGAGTTAAAATTAACGTAGATATATGACCGAACCTAACCAACCCTACCTAACCTAACCTAACCTATCTTTATAGGTTAGGTTAGGTTAGGTAGCCGAAAAAGTTAGGTTAGGTTAGGTTAGGTTAGGTAGGTTAGGTAGTCGAAAAACAATTAATTCATGAAAACTTGGCTTATTTGGCAAATTGGGCCTTGCATAGTAGGTTGAGAAGTGCGTTCTGGCTACTAGGTACGACATATATATATATATATATATATATATATATATATATATATATATATATATATATATATATATAACTGAAAACTCACACCCCAGAAGTGACTCGAACCCATACTCCCAGAAGCAACGCAACTGGTATGTACAAGACGCCTTAATCCACTTGACCATCACGACCGGACATAATGAGATGATAGCCGAGGCTATTTGAACCACCCCACCGCCGGCACTCGGATAGTTATCTTGGGCATTGCAATCCATAGTCAAGTGGATTAAGGCGTCTTGTACATACCAGTTGCGTTGCTTCTGGGAGTATGGGTTCGAGTCACTTCTGGGGTGTGAGTTTTCAGTTGCATATTGTCCAGGGGACCATTCTGGCTTGTTCGCATTTGTGTTCCTCACGTGTGCCCCTAAGAATGAGGTGATTTGGTAAAATGCTATGCCCAAGATAACTATCCGAGTGCCGGCGGTGGGGTGGTTCAAATAGCCTCGGCTATCATCTCATTATGTCCGGTCGTGATGGTCAAGTGGATTAAGGCGTCTTGTACATACCAGTTGCGTTGCTTCTGGGAGTATGGGTTCGAGTCACTTCTGGGGTGTGAGTTTTCAGTTGCATATTGTCCAGGGGACCATTCTGGCTTGTTCGCATTTGTGTTCCTCACGTGTGCCCCTAAGAATGAGGTGATTTGGTAAAATGCTATGCCCAAGATAACTATCCGAGTGCCGGCGGTGGGGTGGTTCAAATAGCCTCGGCTATCATCTCATTATGTCCGGTCGTGATGGTCAAGTGGATTAAGGCGTCTTGTACATACCAGTTGCGTTGCTTCTGGGAGTATGGGTTCGAGTCACTTCTGGGGTGTGAGTTTTCAGTTGCATATTGTCCAGGGGACCATTCTGGCTTGTTCGCATATATATATATATATATATATATATATATATATATATATATATATATATATATATTATTAAATATGACTGCAAAAGTAAGATTAATAATTCTAACACGAATTTTCTCGATCTTTATGTTTCTTTTCAATGTTGATGGTAATTGAAAAATCAATTCTCCAAAATTCATTTTTATTTCTAGTCTGACGTGACACTTGAACGCGTTTCGTAATAACTTATTTCATTTTCAAAGACTTTTAGTTTACACTCACAACTTTTACCTGCAAACACTAAACAGAGTTCTTACTTATGCTATGATTTAAACAGTTGTTAAAGTTGTTGTTAAAGATTTAGCTACTCAGGACGAAGTGTCCATGTAGCACGGGCTATGGTGAGCCCGTAATTGAGTTTGGTTATACATGATAACCTTTTTCCTGTGATATTTGGTCTAAGTTTAAAATGGAGGAGAGGACTTCTCCTTTTTCCCTGCTTATTTATCGCTTCTGTTTTAGTGCACTGGTTTTAATCTTGTTTTATTAACATTATCTTGGTGGCGGATGTAGATGCAGAATGCTCACGAGGCAGCTTTTCTAATCATTATAGTCGCGGTGGAATGTGCATCTAATGCAGCTGCTGTCGTTGGATTAATGTTGAGTGTGATGCGCAGGGGTTCAGTAGCTTCACATTCCAGTAAGTGGTGCAATAGTGGCGCCTCTGCTTCAGTTTCAGAGATGTGACACTCTTTAACTATTGGGTTCATTACCTCCCAGCAGCACTTGTAACCAAGTCTGAGTCTGTGTATGGCTACTGCAATGTCTCTGTATATATTTTTGCCAGGCATGAAAGAGGAGTAACCAGTGGCTTGTTCGTACCATATCGCAGTGGATCTTCCTTCCGCTACTTTGACTCTGTGGCGACTTTTGATAGTTGAATTTAAACAGATTGATTGATTGATGAAGATTAAGCCACCCAAAAGGTGGCACGGGCATGAATAGCCAGTAAGTGGTGGCCCTTTTGAGCCATTAGGAGTATCAAGAGCTGATACTGGAGATCTATGGAGGTGCAAGTGCACCCTGCGTGACGGGAAATGTCTCCCGTGATTTAAACAGATTGATTGATAAAGATTAAGCCACCCATGAGGTGGCACGGGCATGAATAGCCCGTAAGTGGTACAATTTTTTTTCCCCAGTGTTCTGAGGTTGCATTTAACCATCAAGCTGTTATCGTGGGGGAGGATACTGCTTCACAGTCTTTATGAGGGTGTCCAGCTGCTGGACACCTTTGTTGACCAAGAGAGTGGCTGTGTTGATGGCTTCAGGGTGGCCACTGCATGATTCAGGAACTCTTAAAGCTCTTCTAAGGTCATTGGTTGCTTCACATTCCAGAAGATAGTGAAGTAATGGCATGGTGACAGTTTGGCAGAAGATGCACTCTCTCTGTCGGGGTTCACCAATCTCCCAGTTGCATCTGTAACCTAGACGTAGTCTATATAGCCTAACTGCTATTTCCCTGTGGATTCCTTTTGGGATATTTAACCTTTCTAATTTGGTTGCCTGAAGATACCATGTTGCAGATGGCGAACCTTCAGCTATTCTCTGGTGTAGGTAGGCTTTGTTGAGATGTGAGAGTTTTTTGGTGATGATGTTTTTATGTTCTCTAGGCTGGGTTGAATTGTTTTATGTATCACTGGATGACGAGTTGCCAATTTAGCAATTTCATCAGCATTTTTATTTAATGGGATTCCAATATGGGATGGGATCCAGTTTAAAGTTATGTTGAGGCCTTTGCCTTTAGCGACTGCTCCTTGATACAAAATGGTGGTAATTATTTCCACATTATCTTTCCACTGTTTTTGTCCTAGTATTTGAAGTGCAGCTTTTGAGTCTGTGTGTATGATTGCATTTTGAGTGTTTTGTGCAATCACATATGCGAATGCCTGTTGTATGGCGAACAGCTCAGTTTGGGTTGATGATACTAGTCCTCCCAGTCTCCAATATGCCTGAACGCTGGTCGTGCAAAGAGCAGCGCCAGATTTAAACAGCTTTCATTTTTCATTTTATACCCGCATTTTGGGTGAGGTGATATGTTACAACAGTTTTGGATGAGGTGAACAAAACTTTCAACACAGGATAGAACACGAAACAATGGGTATTGAAGGTAAGAATGGAAGTAATTGCAGAGGGCCTTTTGGCCCATATTTCTTGATGCTTCTATATTGGAGCGGAGTCTTGAAGTGGGTAGAATATAGTTGTGCATTAATTGACTGTGATTGCTGGTGGTGACTTCTTGATGTGTAGTGCCTCGCAGATGTCAAGCCGCCTGCTATCGCTGTATCTATCGATGATTTCTGTATTGTTTGCTAAGATTTCTCTGGTGATGGTTTGGTTGTGGGAAGAGATTATATTATATTGGAACATATAATCTCTTCCCGCAACCAAACCATCACCAGAGAAATCTTAGCAAACAACACAGAAATCATCGATAGATACAGCGATAGCAGGCGGCTTGACATCTGCGAGGCACTACATATCAAGAAGTCAACACCAGAAATCAACAATCATAGCATAGTTTAAATCATAGTTTAAATCATAGCATAAGTAAGAACTCTGTTTAATGTTTGCAGGTAATAGTTGTGTGTGTGTAAACTAAAAGTCTTTGAAAATGTAATAAGTTATTACGAAACGTGTTCAAGTGTCGCGTCAGACTAGAAATAAAAATGAATTTTGGAGAATTGATTTTTCAATTATCATCAACAGTGAAAAGAAACATAAGAAAGATCGAGAAAGTTCGTGTTTGAATTATTAATCTTACTTTTTCGGTCATATTTAATAATATATGTCTACAGGAAAGACTGCTACCAAAATATACTAAGATATATATAGTATATTTTAATATACAAAATATACAAAATATACAATATATATATATATATATATATATATATATATATATATATATATATATATATATATATATATATATATATATATATATATATATATATATATATATATATATATATATATGCCAACAAGCCTGAATGGTCCCCAGGACAATATGCAACTGAAAACTCACACCCCAGAAGTGACTCGAACCCATACTCCCAGAAGCAACGCAACTGGTATGTACAAGACGCCTTAATCCACTTGACCATCACGACCGGACATAATGAGGTGATAGCCTAAGCTATTTGAACCACCCCACCGCCGGCACTCGGATAGTAATCTTGGGCATAGCATTTTACCAAATCACCTCATTCTTTGGGGCACACGTGAGGAACACATTCTTTGTGTTCCTCACGTGTGCCCCAAAGAATGAGGTGATTTGGTAAAATGCTATGCCCAAGATTACTATCCGAGTGCCGGCGGTGGGGTGGTTCAAATAGCTTAGGCTATCACCTCATTATGTCCGGTCGTGATGGTCAAGTGGATTAAGGCGTCTTGTACATACCAGTTGCGTTGCTTCTGGGAGTATGGGTTCGAGTTGTGGTAACCGACCTGTGAGATTTATATTTATTTAATTTATATGAATTTATATTTACGTTAATTTATATACTTCGATAGCAATTTGTATAATGATAAGTGGACTGTATTTCTGCAATAATCTCTTAATCTCACAAATCGATCCTCTACACATTAGGGGGGGGGTTATTAAATTAATATATATATGCAGCCAATCAAACTACAGAAATAACTACATACATTAAAGAGGTTCCTTATCTTATAGTACAGCAGGTTAGTCCACCAGGTATAACTAGGGTGTAGACACCAAATTATCCTCTTTGAGGTAGCTTCCATATCACCCAGTAACTGGTGCACAAATCTTGCATCCTCGTCTTGACCTGTCAAAAGTGCGCTAGCTGTGAAGCCAGATACCTATATATGACAAGTATATCAGAGAAAACAGTACATGGAACATGAAGACCTGGCTTAATTACCTTTAGTTTGAGGCTTCCATGTGATCTAACCGGGTCACCCTATATAATGACATTAATGGCCACTAATGATAAATAATGGGTTTCGGATAGACACTTAACTTGAATTGTAGACATCGTGTTGGAGATGGTACCTTTGGTTTCCATAACACTACGTCCAAGTAAAATTAACAGGAGCCGTATTTGCTCCCGTGTGCCTCTGGTCTCGTATACACAATGGCTGTTTAACACTCCATACTATTGACGTTACTGGCCGACATTGTCCAGAATGATAGGAGCTAAATTTGCTCCACACGTCTCGGAGGTGACACAACAATGGCTCCCTCCTTCCTCCCTCACGCCTGGCCTACTTTGTCCAGATTTCAGAAAGTGATAGAAGGGTCACATTTACTCTACTTTAATATTGATAATTAAGTTAATTTATATAAGATGTTTTTATGATGGTAAAGTCCAAAGACTAATGTATTTAAGAACAATTCCCACCATAATAGGTGGTGAATTATAATAGTGTGTGGTGATGATATCCCGTTTTCTTTAGACGGTAATTCCACTACAAGTTACGTTTTCTATGGGTAACTTGTTGGTAATACAGCTATTATCTGTATGATTATTAAATGGTGTCGGATTTTCCGACATAATTCCCCAGGGGGCTGCTCACGGGTCGAAGTCCTGTTTAGAACAGACGAACACCGATACTCCTCCTTCGAATTATTACATTAATTTGATGTTAGTAGTTAGTAATCACACATTTGTGTGTCTGTTCGTACAGGACGGATGTCCCGTACTAGAGTTGTAGGGGTTAGAAGTCTAATGCGATTTCATTTCCCTGTTAACTCTTGAAAGGCTAATATTCAAGCCTAATTACATATTATTTAACCCAGAAGACTGGATGTGATCAAGTACTACAGTCAAGTATGATTCAGGGACTGCAGTGAGATCAGTGACATTAGATATAACTTTAAGTTTCTTCAGGTAACTGGTCACTGATATATAAACACTGAGGCCCATGGAATACATCTTGATTAAATAATAAATGTATCAAATCAGTCATCAGATTTATTGGGGTTTAATTTAGTTAATTGATTCAGAAGATTGAATAGCTCATCATTAAAGTAAAGTATGGTTCTGAGACTGCAGTGGGATCAGTGACATTGGTCGCAGTGACTTGTAGCTGTTTAAGCTACTGTTCACTGATTTGCCACTGAGGCCTCATGAACTCAACTTCAGCTTTATATGATGATACTAACATCAACTTCTGTTGGTATAGTCAGCTGTAATCTCCTTAGTATAATGCTACTGGAGAAATATAATCAGCTGACAAATTTAGATTTCTACTGGTATTGTTTATCTGCAGGCATAGGTCTCCCCAGGCTTGATACTGGGCCTGAGAGTAATTTACCTCCTGCAGAGTTTAACATGGTTATACCCTGATATTTAGTAGGGCTACCGATGAATCGATGACAATAGTCTGTCCCAACAAGGAGACCGAAGTCAGTGAGGTGATCAGACTTAATATTATCTGCCAATTTTATTCCTCTATTTCTCAGGAATTTGGCTGTTGCTCTCAGACCTTGAACTTGTAGGTCTACTGGTATTTTGTCCACCACAATGGCTTGTACTCGACAGACGTACCTGCCTAAACGTACTGATGGTTGTACCACCTGGTAGACTTGAGGTCCTGTATCTGTTACAAACCCTGAGATGTTGAATGACATCTGGGCTACAGGCCTTAATTGTAATTCATCTGCCAACTTTTTAGTGATATATGTTCTTTGGGATCCTTGGTCAAACAACCCACGGGTATGGACCTTGGCCCTCTTATTCAGGATGGTAATTTGGGCAGTAGGCAAAGTCGTATTACCTTTAGACTTTGCCGATTGGACACTCTTTGTTGGTTGCACCTTGCAGTACTGTACTGAGGTGGGAATGCTATCTTCCACCTTGGGGTTTGGAGACGTTGTTTTGGTGTCTCTGCACAATGCTGCATGGTGTTGACCTTTGTTACACCTATTACAGGTGTGTAATTGGGTATCACAGTCGTTGATGTTATGTTTCCTGAGGCACCTCGTGCAATGTTGCAAATCTTTGAGTCGCTCAACACGGGCGTCACTATCAGGATAATTAGAGCAGTGGTACATTGAATGTTTCTCATTGCAGAACAAACATGTTCCATAGCTTCCAGTACCCTTTGGTGTCACGTTCTTGGGTGACACAGTAACTATAGGCTTGGAGGGTCCCACTGCATATACGCCCACACTGCTACTGTTCCACTTTGGTGTTGAATTATATTGTCTAGATTGATTTGGAGTACCTTTGGTACTCTGTGGTTTACTATTATTGGTTTCTGAGGGTTTACTTGGTGGTTTTAATTTGTCATGTGTTCGTAATTGATGAACTACTGACTTTAAACCTTGAGATATTTCATTCATGGATAAGATGCTTTTATTGTAATGAGCACTTATTTGTCTCAATATGTCCCTAGGTATTTTCTCCTGGACAATTATTTTCAAGACCCACTCAGCCCCGTTTGTATCTGCTGTCAGGCTGAGGGCATTGATCAATGATTCTACCTCCAGCTTGAAGACTTGGAGTGAATCAGCTGAAGCCTCCGGTGGGGGTAAATGCAACAGCTCATGAACTAAATGTGATGTTCTTACTTCTGGATCAGCATAATTATCCTTGAGGAGTTTTACTGCCAGATCATAGCCGTCATTAGTTAATCTCAGATGGGATACTACTGTTTTAGCCTCACCTGATAATTGGCCTTGCAAATAAGAGAATTTACTACTCTTTGGTAAAGATTGTTTTGAGTCTACAAGGTCAACGAATTTGTTCCAAAATTCGTCCCAATCTTCCTCATCTTTTCCTGAGAAAGTGGGTAAATTAATTGGAGGGAGTCGAGCTTCTGCTTGACTCGTATTAGATGCAACTGTTGTTGTTGTTGCTGTTGCCTTGTTCTGGGCAATTAATTTGACATAAGGCTGTAACGTGGCCTGAGTGTGATCTTCATAATTCGCAAGATCAACCATAATGTCGTCTATTTCTGTTTCTGATAAATTGGTGTTGGCAAGTTCAGCCACATATGTTGCTATTTGACATTTGATTTGCTCAAATTTACCTGCAGCTGCTTGATAATAGCTTTCCAGGTCAGCATAATCAACTTGAGATTGTTGTGACAAATCTTCACATTTCTTGATCTGTCTTGTTAAGTGGCCTTTAAGACCTGCAAGGGTTCTTTTCATTCTCCCTGCATTATCCATACTGGCTCGTTGGTGAAGCCTTGTGGGACTTGTACTTGGGCTGCTCATAATACTGAACAAGCTCTAATGGTAGCCTAGGGTAAATTCTGCACTCACTAGGCAATAATCCTACCTCTACTAGAGGTTAGCACTTAAAATTAATACACATTATATATATATACAATCATACACACTAATGATTTGAGTGATAAACCAGTGTCACTGGAAGTACCTTTAGGTTAGCTCTTCTATATCACCCTAGGATGGTAGAGACACTAATTAATCACTCAAAGGTGTAATGATCATAAGTAAATTATTATATATACAACTCAACTCGAGTTGATAAAAATTACACCCAAAATAGGGTCTGGACCATTCATTAATGGTGTTAGGTTGTTTAATATAGTACAACTGACTATAGTAATAATGGGACTAGGATGAACGATAATAGTTCAACTAGTCAATGGTTAATATCCTACCCTGTTGTGGGTTGGCAATTAGTAAATATTATACTGTGATCACTAGTGCAATTTATATTAAATAATTCTCTATTTTGGAGAAATAATATACACAATTATTGATAATAGCCTCTTAATTAGCCTCTATGAAACTTCTAATATTATCTAGAAGTATTAAATATTATTAGTGACCTCGCGAAATAAAGTCCACAAAATTCGTAGATAATCTCTCGCGAAATGTAACACCACGAAATCCGTGAACAATCTCGCGAAGACACAGTCACTAATTTGGCTGGATTCTATATTAGCGCTGTCATTTCACGAAATAACACGCCACCAAATATCTGTGGGTGTGCATGAAACCGCTGACGAAGCTGAACTGGGCTGAGGGAGGCTCCTGAGCTCCCTCGAGGCTACGCTGCCGTCTTGACTGCTGGCTTTGTTTAAATAACACTGCACTAGTATATTTAATGAATCCACTGGTTAACTGGTTCATCCGGTACTAAGATGACCAAATGTGGGTTCAAAGGATCAAATAATCCGTCATCCGGTTCGAAGATGACCAAATAATGTGGTAACCGACCTGTGAGATTTATATTTATTTAATTTATATGAATTTATATTTACGTTAATTTATATACTTCGATAGCAATTTGTATAATGATAAGTGGACTGTATTTCTGCAATAATCTCTTAATCTCACAAATCGATCCTCTACACATTAGGGGGGGGGGTTATTAAATTAATATATATATGCAGCCAATCAAACTACAGAAATAACTACATACATTAAAGAGGTTCCTTATCTTATAGTACAGCAGGTTAGTCCACCAGGTATAACTAGGGTGTAGACACCAAATTATCCTCTTTGAGGTAGCTTCCATATCACCCAGTAACTGGTGCACAAATCTTGCATCCTCGTCTTGACCTGTCAAAAGTGCGCTAGCTGTGAAGCCAGATACCTATATATGACAAGTATATCAGAGAAAACAGTACATGGAACATGAAGACCTGGCTTAATTACCTTTAGTTTGAGGCTTCCATGTGATCTAACCGGGTCACCCTATATAATGACATTAATGGCCACTAATGATAAATAATGGGTTTCGGATAGACACTTAACTTGAATTGTAGACATCGTGTTGGAGATGGTACCTTTGGTTTCCATAACACTACGTCCAAGTAAAATTAACAGGAGCCGTATTTGCTCCCGTGTGCCTCTGGTCTCGTATACACAATGGCTGTTTAACACTCCATACTATTGACGTTACTGGCCGACATTGTCCAGAATGATAGGAGCTAAATTTGCTCCACACGTCTCGGAGGTGACACAACAATGGCTCCCTCCTTCCTCCCTCACGCCTGGCCTACTTTGTCCAGATTTCAGAAAGTGATAGAAGGGTCACATTTACTCTACTTTAATATTGATAATTAAGTTAATTTATATAAGATGTTTTTATGATGGTAAAGTCCAAAGACTAATGTATTTAAGAACAATTCCCACCATAATAGGTGGTGAATTATAATAGTGTGTGGTGATGATATCCCGTTTTCTTTAGACGGTAATTCCACTACAAGTTACGTTTTCTATGGGTAACTTGTTGGTAATACAGCTATTATCTGTATGATTATTAAATGGTGTCGGATTTTCCGACACGAGTCACTTCTGGGGTGTGAGTTTTCAGTTATATATATATATATATATATATATATATATATTTATATATATATATATATATATATATATATATATATATATATATATATATATATATATATATGTCGTACCTAGTAGCCAGAACGCACTTCTCAGCCTACTATGCAAGGCCCGATTTGCCTAATAAGCCAAGTTTTCATGAATTAATATATTTTCT